>NC_028354.1:20253971-20402891 GCF_000741045.1 Vigna radiata var. radiata | reverse complement strand
TNNNNTNNNAAAGGAATAATGCAAAGAAAAGCAAAGAAACAATGCCAATGTTAATTCTCTAGCTGCCACCGTCCCATCACCATAGGCTTTCAATTAATCCACTTTTCATTCATTCAATGCAAAAGGATATACGTTGCAGCAGTGGCATCAATTAATCATAAAATAAAAGCAAAATGGTGGCAGCAACTCTTGCTTCCAAATAAAAATAAATTCTCCTATTGACACCCTAAAAGACGTGATGCAACATACCAATGCAAAAGCTAAATCATTCAATGAGAAATTAAAAGGTACGTTCCAGCACTGCAACAAAGTAAAAAGAAAAAGAAACTTGATTTTGTTTAATCAACTACAATGCCCTCACGTAAATTCCTTCTAGCCTTTGCTTCCAAAAACATTGAATAAAAGAGAACAAAAGAATTGAAGACCGGCAGCCTGGTTTCTTCTATCCGTAGCCTTCCATTGTGCCAAGAATAATGTTCCAAACTCTGAAACCGAGAGTGCCCTCCTGCACCCAATTGCCAAGAGACGGTTCTTGCTTCCAAATCCCTAGGTCTGAAAGTTACATCCCATGGTGGGGGCCACACATTTTTTAAAACCCTAGAGCCATGTTACTATTTTTTTACAATTGGGCTTAGTCTAACCTAACAAAAATTAGCCCAAAATTATACAAAACTTAAATTAAAAAGTCTAATCTACTAAATTAAAAATTGACTAATCCTAAAGTGCCTTTGTGGAGAATCTTCAATTTGCTAGGTGTTCTTCCAAAAGTTCCAAATAATAGTTCCAAAATTGCCCTGAAAATAGAAATAGGAATAATTAAGCTCAAATAATTCAAATTAATTAAAATATGAATTATTGGTCTAATTAAGCCCAACTGATGAAAATGACACAATAACTAAGAATTAAGCGCAAATCATCAACACAATTCGGCGCGAAAAACTAAGTTAATGGTGTAAAATATTGACTCATCACCGCGCTGTCTTGTCTGCACTAGTATTTAGACAAATTTATATTGTTTTTACTCGGCTATAAATGTAACTTTTTATCTTTTCTTTTACAACACTCTCCAAGATCATTTTTTTTTCACCATTGTATTTTCTGTAATAATTTGTCATTAATTATGTGATATTTATATTTATTTTTCACTATCATTGATACTTTGAGAACAATTCCATTCTATTTTTCTTATTGCTTTTATTGTTTTTTTTACACTTTCTCCATCACGTATGTTATTGTCACCACGATGGATTAATGAGTATAAAATGATAAATTACGACTGCATTTGATTTTTTAAAATTGCTTCTGTAGTTGCCATTTGTGTTGTTATTAGCACAATTAAGGTGAATTGATAAATGTGAAATGACGAATTATTTATCAAAACATCCCAAGAAAATAGAGAAAAACATTAAAGTGAAATATTAATTCTTTTAATTATACCGTTTAACTAACTATATATATTATTTATATTATATAAAATTATTTATATTGTATCAAATTATTTATGCACTTTAATATTGTGTTTGGATGGATTTCAATAATTCTAAAAAAAACATGATATTTCAATTATTTGTAATTTTTTGTTCTAAATATATTTGTTAATATGTTGAACTCAAATAAAATTTATGTGAATTAGAAATAATGAGACAATATTTTTAATAATCACAAGAATTATGTTAATCTTAAACACCTTATAGCAAGTCCACGGTGGTGAAATTTATTAGTGACTTGGTCGTATGTGTCACAATATATCTTAATATAACTTTCAGATTCTTAGGATGCGGTCTTTGTGAAAATAAAATTAAAAAAGACATATAATAAATACATTAATGCAAGTAAAATGTGAATGACCTATGATATACTTAAAACTTTAGGGCTTAGACAATTTCAATTGTCTTAAATTGAGTGGTATAAAGAAACCAATACTCTCCTACTTAATTAGATAGGATTACCAAAATGAATATTCTAAAGTTAAATAATTCTATTTTTTTTAATAAAAAGCTTATAATCTTTTATAAATTTTTTGGTAAAAATGTTAAGAAATCTATATAAGTGTAATTTAATATTATAAAATTTATTTATATATATTATCAATTAATTTTTTTTTAGTTGAGGTGAAAATTTTAAAAAAATATACAAATGAAATAAAATAATTAATGAAAAAACTCGCAAAATATGATGTTTTGATTCGTGTTTAGTTTAGGTGAAGAAATATGTAATTAAACAATTTTTACAACATTTAAGAAAAAGAAAAGACTTTTAATTTTGAGTGAAAAGAAATGGCTGTTAAATTTGTAATTTAAGTCAGGGTGATGTTAAATATTTGATAAAACACAAATTTTACTAAACAAATACAAAAAAGGTTAATAAAAAAATTCAATTAAACTATTTTATTTCAACTTTTGTAAAAAGAAATTCTCCTTATTGTGATGACTTGTAATTTATTTCACATTTACACTCCCAGACCATCTTGCCGGATCCAGGCAAAGTCCCCGAACGAGCATCAAAGCAAAACATTCTCGCGATACACTCTGCATTGCAGCAAAGAAGAAAAGTTCGATTTACATGGCGAAGCAATACACGGCGGCGGCGCCAGCGGCGCCGCTGTCACGATTCGGGGTGCTGGTTGCGCAACTCGAATCTATAGTGGCATCCGCCGTTCACAAATCACCGCAGCCACTTCTTTGCTTCGATCTCCTCTCCGATCTCATCACCGCCATCGATGAGGACACCAAGGTCTCTCTCTCTCTTTAAACCTTTCATTGCATTGCTGTGGATTTGTGTTTTCTTCTTCTTTGCTCGTTCGTTTTTCTGCATTATTTCATTAGTTCGATATTGGTTGATTTAAAACTCCGCTGATTCACTGTTTGTTCCTTACGTAATTTGGATTCATTCACAGTTTTTCCTCTCGAATCTATATCTGCAGTAGATTAAGTTGAGATTTAGAATTCAGAGGGATGTGCATTTGCACGTGTCAGTTCGGATAAGCCGTTCCTGCTTTTTTCTTTCACGCTATCATGGTGTGATGAGCTGACTTAGCTAGAGTTTAAAATTCAATGCATGCTGCATAGAACGCTGAGAGCAAGCTAAGAATAAGATTATGGTTAAGATACGACTCTTATTGCTTTTTCAGAACGAGCTCTTGTTTATATACTGGAGCTCTGTAATTATTATGAGGTTTAATGTTATTCTTTTGGTTTTTGGCGCTTTTATTTTAGCCTGAATTCCCGAAACTCTATCAGCGGTGATTGTGAAATTTTAATGTTTTGTAATATGGTTTCCAGGAGAATATTTTGTTGTGGCAAAGGAGATGTGAGGATGCTTTGTATTCCCTGCTTGTTTTTGGTGCACGACGGCCTGTGCGTCACTTGGCATCGGTAGCGATGGCAAAGGTCATATCTAAGGGAGATTCAATATCAATTTACTCCAGAGCAAGCAGCCTTCAGGGATTCCTTTCAGATGGGAAGAGGAATGAACCTCAGAAAATTGCTGGTTTGTCTGATTAAAGATTTCTGGATTACATAGATTTTGGATTCCTAAATATTCTTATAATCATCATACTGCAAAACTTGTGTAGTTAAATTCTTGCGTCTTTCCTTTGAAGCAGTCATGAGCACAAACATAAAAAAGAAGCAATGGGCACATTTCTATTCCAGAACAGTTTTAGGGGAAAGACGCACCCTTAAGGATGCTATCGTGTCACTTCAATTACAAACTAAAGGGCTATATAACTTATACATTGCCTCAAAATTTGTTGTGCCATTTTTTATTACAACCCTTAGGACAAAGCATGTAACTGCACATCTAAAACCTGATCTAAAGTACAAGGATACACACAATGTTTCCTATGAACTCCAAAAGGTTGTTCCAAAGTAAATTAGCCTCCTTAAATTGCAAATATAATTAGCGTGATCCTGTAGAAGCTATGAAAATAGCATTAGGGAGAAGCCATGAATACAATGATATTTGTGAGAAAATGTTCATGCAAGGAGACACTCAACCAGCCACATCACCATAATGTTTTGGCCTATTTTTTATTTTTGTTAAAATAAGAAATTCATTAAGATGAAAAAAATGGGCCGCTTCCTTGTTGTTAGAATAAGTGTTGGAAGTCCCACATTGACTAGAGATAAGACCAATTTAGAATATACAAATGAGTACAAACCTCATCTTAAAAACAAATTTTGTGGGATTGAGTTAGATTTAAAGTCAACTTCTTAACATAAGTTACGACAAACTGCTGGAAATTAAAGAGAAATAATAAAGCTATGGGGAAGATGTGACACTTCCATAAATCAAGGAAAATAAGGAGCACAAGGAAGAACATTGCTCCCAAGTGCTCATCTTCCTCCATACTCCTAACTAATCTTAGTACATTTAAAGAAAGAAAGAAAATGAAATGTAGCAGTCCTTGCCAAATAAAATAAGGAAACTCCTTGTTTTTATTCTGGATTTATGTTGGATCTTGTCAATTTGGATTTTAACCTGGGAGAGATACTCTAAATACATGTTCCTTTTATCCAAAAAGACATTATGGAGAGATAGGGAGAAGTACAAGTATGAAAGATGACAAGTGTCGTCCCAAGAGAAAACGATATTTAAACTGTTGCCACTAAGTCACAAGGCCAGAACATTACAGTTGCCGCAAGTAAAAGGAGAGCTTTTTGTATCTCAAATTCTATGAATGAACCAATCAGAGTGCCTCAAAACAGGGCATTAAAGCAAGCTTATCACAAAGCACGTCAGTAAGGAGTTTATGGACTGAACCAAACATCTTAGCATAAGTGGCTATCAATTTTATTTGTAGGTGTCATTTTGATTGTTTTTGGCATCAAATCAGTTGACTCTCACACATCATAGTTGTGTTAATTTTTGTCCTGCATGTTTTTTCTTGAGTGTTATGGTTTTGTTCTTGTTTCTTGCATTTATCTATTCAGATCCTGTCACTTTTCTTTTTGTTTTTACTTCTCATTTTTTTTTCTGAACATAATTTTATAGGTGCTTCACAATGCTTGGGAGAACTGTATAAGTACTTTGGCAGAAGAATCACCTCTGGTTTACTTGAAACAACAATCATAGCAACTAAACTTATGAAGTTCAACGAGGTATTTCCTTACGAAGTTTATGTTCATATGTTTAAATTTCCAGTAACTGAATGATATGCAAAACATAGATAAAAATATTATCTTGGTTTATGCATGTCTGTTTTCTTATGCCTAAGAAAAACTATAAATTTATGATCCTTGCAGTACCTATAATTACTATTTTCTTTTGATTCTTTTTCCGTATCTATTTACATTGAAAGTTTGTTACCTGATTTACTTTTAACATTTTTCGAAATACTGGTAAAGAAACTGTTGAGTGAAAAGGTACAATTTTATTGGACAGTAATCATTAGAAGTTTTGACCTGAGGTTGCAGGAAATGTGTTTAACATCACCAGAAGACTTTATCAAACTAATGAAGTTTACTTGATCACACCTGTATATGATATTGTACTAAAATTGCTGAATAAGATTAAGAAAATGAAAAGAGGGGAACAACTAAACGATGTGTCTGTAGTTACATCTTGTTTAGATGTGGGCATATGGCACAGAAGTGTGGAGCAAAGAGGTTGATCACATATTAGAAAGTGAATAAGAGAGTGATTATAGTTGTTAAGTTCTTTAGGAAAGAATACGGGAATCTTAAAGCTTGTAAATACTTTCAATATACTACTATTTAAGAATGTCAATTTTTAGTCTGATAGATAAAGTCAATTTCATTAATGATTAAACAAAAACACTGAAATTCCTTATAAGTAGAACTTGAGCTTTTCTTAGTTGTATCATCACTCCCTTTCTCTCAATTTGATGAAGTGCCTTTATTTGTGTTAGGAACCTAGAATCGAAAAGAGACAAAAGAATAATATTCTTTATTGTTTAGATTGTATAGAATACAAAGAATAGGAGAGCACTCTCTCTTCTAAGGATTTCCCCTTCACAAAGAGCCGGAGCTCAACTTACAAGATTATCCAAAAGTCTCCTGACACAAGATCTCCTTGCCTTCATATAAAGGCCCTCAACCAACTAACCAACTAACAACTAATTCCTAATCTATTTCCTTTTATTCTGCACACATTACCCATTATATCCTATCACCTTATATCCTATCAATTTGTCTCACTTTTCTTCATTTATTGCATTTGTCATTTCTGCATCATTTCTCAGTCGTCACTTGAGAAAGGTATTTGTTCTATTACAATTGACTGTGCTCTCTTTAATGAATTTGCTATGTATCAAACATAAGGAGTTTGTTAGACAAGAAGCATTATATATGCTTCGGAATGCCTTAGAAGGTTCTGGTGGTAGTGCTGCTTCAACAGCATATTCAGAGGCATTTCGTCTCATAATGAGATCTGCCACTGGGGATAAGTCATTTGCTGTGAGAATAGCTGCAGCTAGATGTTTGAAGGCATTTGCTAGCATTGGAGGTCCAGGCTTAGGTGTAACAGAACTCGACAATTCAGCCTCTTACTGTGTCAAGGCAGGTATTTTTGTCTCAATTTTGTCTCTTTCACCTGTAAATATGCAATTGCTTGGTGCAAAATTATAGTATTCTATACATTTCTTTGTTACTCTACTTTTGATAGGCACTTGAAGATCCTGTATCATCTGTCCGGGATGCCTTTGCTGAAACTTTGGGTTCCTTGCTTGCTCTTGGAATGAATCCTGAAGCACAGGTCTCTATTATTGTTTTTCTCTGGTTTTTCCTTGGTTTTGCATTATTCATACTTTCCCTTCAAAATTTTCTAGGTTCAACCAAAGGGAAAGGGTCCTTTACATCAAGCAAAAAAACTAGAAGGTGGATTGCAGAAGCATTTGATTTTGGTCTTTACAAAAGGTTTGATGCTCTGTTAGATGACTGTAATTTTGTTTATCAAGATGGAGCAAAAATACCATGTTTTTAGGCAGTTTGGCTCTAATATTTTTCAGATGTGTTTGAACCTGGGCAAAAAACTCAGAAAATCTTTATAAAAAATAGAGAATTGTAGCTTTTGAAAAAAAAAAAAACTTAAGTAGTTTTTAGAAGAACGCTGCATGGGTGAAGAGGGTGTAGCTCAATTTGTTAAGCGTCAGTTCTTGTAAATTCCCTAACACGTGTTCAATTCCTTCAAATAAAATAGTTGCATGTTACCTTTTTCTATCTCATCCTGAACTAATTCGCGAGACATTGAAACAAATTGTTTTGTTTAAATGTAATTTTAAGCTAAAACATCCAAATAACTTTTACTTTATTTAAAATTCTCATTTTTTTACTTTAACTTTAAAGTAACTTTTAGGCCATAAAATTCTGGGTCAAATCTACATCTCTGTACTCTCTGTTCTCTCTCTGCCTCACTTTCTCTTATTTTCCCACACTTCTATGATTTCCTTCCATTTTGTCCGATTTCTAACAGTATTTGATGAAATGCATTGAATGCTGGTATTTCTTTTTGATCATTGGAGGTAAAATAAATGATTGCAAGTGAGTTCTAGGATGACAGGCGGCAATACTTAGAACTTCCGTCATGGAATTGCAAAAAGGGATTTTGCCCATTACCCAGCTAATTGGGCCTTGCTCTTTCTGGTCATTGCTAGTCTGAAAGGAGAGGGTGAATGGATATTGCTTTTAATGTCTGTTGAGTATGAACACAGATTCGTTTCAAAAGGGCTGCAGATTGTTTTATTTTTATTTTCCGACATCTTCTATATTTCAACTGAGTATTATTTTTCTTTGTATGTGCTGGTTAAATTTATAGCCTGCAGATTGCTGCCTTTTGATTTAAATATATTAATATTAATAGAAGTTATAAACCCAAAGTAAAGAATGGAGTTCGTGCCTTGTTTATAAATTCTGAATTCATGTAAAAGTTACAAATTTACAACTGTCTCATTTTCTTCTTTCAGCTTTCATTTTTACTTCACATTCTTTGTGAGCATGTAATGACTTTTTTTACTTCCATTTCAGTTAGTGGAGTGAAGTCTAGGAATGTTCGGGTTGGGTTAACATTAGCATGGGTATTCTTCTTACAGGTGAATCACATTTCTTTGATAGATGTTCAGCTTGCAGTTTATTTAAAGGCATTCTTGTGGACATTGGTGGATTGGTTATTTTCTCAGAACATTGAACCCTGTATTGTTTTCTGTTTTAGTAATAGGGACACTTATTTATTTCTGCTATTTTTAAGGTTTAGCCATTACTGAGTTTGTTTACTTAGTGAAACATTTTCTTTTTACGGTCTTTATTTCTTAGTTTTGGTTTGGTACTTTATTTTTCTTTTATGGAACACTGACTGTTTTTCATCCTTTTCTATAATATAAGTTTTTCTTTTCCTCTGGCAAACAGTGCTTTTATCCATACACTTTAATTCAAGTCACTTTAACACATCAAGGTTAAAGTGATCTGTTGTGTGGTTGTTGATATATGACTGAAAAAGTTTTGATTTTCTGTATTGATCTTTTATTTATATTCTTTTTACATATGCTTAGATTTTCCCCTTTAGTAGTTTGGCAGCAGCTACACGAGAATATTAAAGTGCATTTTTACTTGTTCTGATTGTGAACACTACTCTGGTAATTTTACTTTGCAGGTCATTCGTATAAAGTATCTGCTTCCTGACAGTGAGCTCCAAAATTTTGCATTGCAAGTTATGGAAATGCTCCGTGCTGAAACTTCTGTTGATGCCCATGCCTTGGTATTTTTTAATTTCCTTTTGCTTTTTGTTAAATTTGTTTGTGTATTCATTAAGATAGATGAGTGGAAATAGGAGAGGATAAAGAAAATAATGCCACTATTTTTATTTTATTTTATTTTATTTTTTAATTTTACTGTTTATTTAGGCCCTGTTTGGGTTTTAGAGGAATTATTTGGACAAGGAGAAACTATAAGAGAAATATAAAGGTGACAAATGATGATAACTTAAAAAATTATAAAAAGGATATGGATTATGAGTAAATCGTTTACCTTGTCTATAAGCAATAGGCCAAGTATGACTAGAGTTAGGAGAAGGCAAGGAGAAAGAAGGATCCATGCAATGGGAATTTGGCAGTGGAGGATTTGAGTCACTAGCAAGGATGGAGTTATTTGTGCTCCATTCTGGTTTGTGAGAAGAGGTGGTGGAACAATATTGTCTCCATTTTGAGTTGGAGTCCGAGAGGAAGTAGAAATAATCAATGGATCACAAGATGATACACAAAGAACTTAATGAACAGATGAAGATGTTCCATGGAGGACATGAAGAAAGATGTGTCCTCAAAGAAAGTAACATCAACAAACATATAATACCTTATAGTTGAGGAAAAATAACATTTATACCCTTTCTGAATGCGAGAATAGCTCAAAAAGATACACTTTATAACCTTTGCAAACAGCTTGTCAAGACCTTGATGGGTTGCATCTGATGCTACTGGTTTGCGAACTAACTAGCCATTTGCTTCTTTCTTATAAACTAGGTTTAGGGTTTGTAATATTTTCAACATTTTAAACTGTTGAGAAGAATTTCTAATTCTTGTCTCAGGCATGTGTTCTTTATGTGCTTCGTGTTGCTGTAACCGATCAAATGACTGAACCTACTCAAAGGAGCTTTTTGGTTTTTTTGGGAAAGCAGGTACAATTTGTTTAAAGTAAATTAGAAGTTGCCATATGTTTTTCAAGTTAAGTATTCAGCTACGATATCTTCTTAGTGATGTGTAATGAATCTAATGCCTTTTCCCCACCTTTTGGCAAATTATAGCTCCAATCACCCGAGGCAGGTCCTTCCATGAAAGTGGCAGCCTTGCGTACACTGTCTTATACTCTAAAGACAGTGGGAGAGGTAAGAAGTACCAGCTTATGTTTCAATTTGGTAATGAAATCTACATTTTTTAACCAGGAACTACGATGGACTGGGATGTCTCAAGGTGTGCTTATTTAATTATTCCCTGTGCAGGTTCCATTTGAATTTAAGGAAATTCTTGACAACACTGTAGTTGCAGCTGTGTCTCATTCTTCAAAACTAGTGAGCTCATGAAAGCATATTTTATGTAGATACAATTTATTATTCTCATACATTAATATCTTTGCTCATGTTGGATTCAAGACTAATTTTAAGTTTAACACATGATATTGTTGTTTGGGGTGGAATGAAATAATTTAAAATATAAATGATATGTACTTGTAAATAGTTTCTTCTGGGAAAATGTGAAAGGAAGCAATATGGTTAACATTCAGTTAGGATGGCTGTTTGTGGAGAGAAAAGAAAATGATTCCTTTTGGAGTTTTTAACATTATTATTTGAAGGTTTTCAGTGTTTGGTTACTGAGATAGGACGGTATAGGATCCTGTCATGTCACAAGTTCTTTCGTGTGCCAATAGGATATGATTAACCTTGTATCATGTCCCAATGTAATTTGTTTTGGGTGGGGAGAAGGCAGTTGCTGGGGTATGGTACAAGAAGATTAGACAATGTCTCTCAGTAAAATATGAAAAAATATATAAATATGTGAATTATGTGTTTAATATAATAATATATGTTCAACATCTTACATAATATTTATGTACAACACATGCTCACACACACACACACACACCATATATACACACACACACACACACACACACACACATATATATATATATATATATATATATTTCATTATATTAAATAGAGATGACGTATGATTTGATGTGGAATATTTGATCAAGTATATCTAATTATTAGATATTGATTTTGTTCTTTACTATTGTATTTCTTCATTATAAATAAGAATTTTCATGTGGTTACTCAAGCCATGAAAGTTATTATGTTCTTTCTTGGTTTTTGGTTCTCAGCATGGTACACCAGAGTGGTAACATCCTATGTAGAACTATCCAAATGGGCCTGGCCTGATGGACTTGTCCAAAAAAACCACAAAACAAACTAGATTAGGTCAAAAATAGTGGATTTCTTTTTGCACCTCCAAAAAAATACAACATGGTTATGTTGTTTTGGCATTTATTTCTTGTCTTTCATATCTGTTCTAAATTTGCAAATTCTCAGGTTCGAATTGAGGCTGCTTTGGCTTTACGTACATTGGCTGAAGTCGATCCCACTTGTGTTGGTGGTTTAACTTCATATGGGGTGACCAATCTTACTGCTTTAAGAGAGAGTGTTTCTTTTGAAAAGGTAAAGTTTGTCAAATTTTACAAAATCTATATTTTATTGCATGTTTTATAGCTATTTTTTTTTTTTTTTTTATTAAAGGTTATATGAAAAGAGTACAACAGTAAAGGATGAGAAATCTCCATAGCTTATTCACAAATGTGATACATAGAAAACACAGGTGAAGATTGATAAGTAATTTAGTCAGGTAGCTTACTGGAGTCTGTTTTTTATTAATAAAGGTTCTGTTTGGATAAACTTTTTCAAACACACTTATAGGGGAAAATAATAAGAAAAATGAACTAAAATTTTCCATAAGCTAAAATTAGCTAAGGTATAAGTTTTTTTTTTTTTTAAAAAAAAAAAAACTAAAAGCAAGTATGTAGTAGCATCACTGTGCTATATGCAATCCCAACTAGGTTGGCAACACTGACAACATCAATCGCCTACCCTCCAATTGTCAATCTGACAGCTATGTAATAGTTAGTTTGGAGAGGTATGTCTTTTCAACAGATGTGTTCCAGAGCTAATACAGCTTTATTTTGGACTGTTATGCACATATCTAGTACGAAGTTCTTGTAAAAATTTTGTTTGCCTGTTCATTTTAAAGGTTCTGATAAAAGTAAAGTGGCAATGTGCAATTTACGTTAAGTGGCAATGTGCAATTTACGTTAAGTGGAATGGCCATTTCTCCAAGGGCATCTGGGTCCATGTGCATGGGTTAGAGAATTAGATGGTGTTGTGGATTCAAATTAGTGTTATGCTCATGATTTAGGGATTTCATTCTGATTTGAGTGAGAAACTTACACTGGGGTAACTAGGCACAATTATACCATTTAACAACTAACTACAGAAAAATAGAAATTGATATGGATCTGTCAGCTCAACCATTGCAATATAACTAATTTTTGTTATTACTATGGATGGACTTTGTCTAGTGAATTATTTGGAAACATGAATAGCATTCTATGCAAATGGTTTATACGTATTAAGGTAGTAGAATATAAGCCTAAGTAAACCTCTCGAAACCATTTCAGTAATGTGAGGTTGCACACACACACATGTGTGTGTATATATATGTGTCTTTGTGTGTGTGTGTGTATATATATATATATATATATATATATATATATATATATATATATANTGTGTGTGTGTGTGTATATATATATATATATATATATATATATATATATATATATATAATGATAATAATAATAATAATAATTTAATCATATTTCTAATTGATGTGGGATCTCTAATGATAGGTATTATACATAAAATACTTTTGTTGATTTATTTGCAGAGTTATAAAAAATCTATCTTCAACTAGTGACTGTCATAAAATTTCATTTTGTGAATTGACGTAGTGCCTTATTTTCAGGGAAGCAATTTGCAGTTTGAGCTCGATTCTTTCCATGGGCAGGCTGCTGTCTTGGCAGCTTTAGTCTCTATTTCACCAAAATTACCTCTTGGTTATCCAGCCAGGTAAGTTTCTTCCCTCCCTCATTAATTAATTTTATATTTTTATTTATTTATTATTTTTTACCAGGATAAGTTACATTTATTTCTACACCGAATGTGTGAATTGCTTTCCAGTATGCAAGTATTTGTGCCTAAGCTTTGAATTTGGAGGTGCTCAGTTTTTGCTTTGGTTGTAATTTATATAAAGGTCTTATGAAATAGAAGTTGATTAACACTTTCTTTATTTGGATGAAGTGTGAAATGATTTGAAGATTAGAAAGAAATCAAAATTGTATCATAAAAGAATCAGAAATGATTCACGGACTTGTACTTTATATAATGGCTATATGTTACGTGATATAAATGTTAGTTCTTTTGTTTAGTTGTCTTCCATGAAAGGGCATTAGGGGTTGCCAATTCTTTTTTACTGGGTAACTGATAGGGAATAAAGAGGAGAAGAGGTGTTAGGCAGTTATAACCGTATTATTAGTATTATTAGTTTGGGTCAGAAATAAAGCTCCTATATAAGAGCCGAGGTTGGTGAGGATATTTTATGTTTTTGAATTGTTAGAGTGTGTAGACAGGATCACGTTTATCCTGTGGAGAGAGAATTTGGCTCTCTTGGAGGTTGTTATAGCTGTGTAGTGGCTATACTGAATAGAGAATATACAGATTATACTCTTTTTCTGGTGTATACGTGTGGGTGAGTGCATTGTGGATAGGTTTTCCAATCCAGGAACCTATCAGTAACTCTTCTAGCTTTATTCTTTGACACATATTAAAGCTTCTCACTTTGTAAGTGCTAAATTTAATTTTTATTCTTAGTTTCATTGTGTAGATAGATAATACCCGTTTGTGTAGTATGCCATAGGTGCATTTTGGCATTTCATTAGACTGTAACTGGTCCCTTAATGAAAACTGTTAATCAGTTACATAACTGTTAGCCAGTATGTTAGTGCTAGATTAGTTATCTGTTAGGAAGTGTAGCAACTATAGATATCAATACATAGAAGATGTATTGAGTGAGAGGGATAGATATTGACCATTAGACCAGAACGTTCAAGCTTAAAATATAATATTGTTGAGTATAGTTCCACATTAGTTCACAAGATTGAATTGTTGGGAATTTTAGTTCCCAAGAATTTAAAAATACTCGGATAAACCCATACTTTACAAGTAGAAATTATTTTTTTGATTATTTTCCACAGTAGTTTTGCACAGAAAAGGACTAAAGTGAGTTGTATTTTGTAAATCAGGGATTAACGATTTTTTTTTTTAAATCTCATGGACTAATGGAAGGATTTTAAACTCTCAAAGGACTAAATTGATTGACACATGCAATCGGGATGATTAATTTGGGGTTGATCGTAAAATTTTCCTAGTTTTTTTCAAAAGCTCACTTAACCTCTTATAAGTTGTTATGTGATTTTAAATACTTTTTAATCTGAATTAATTATGTATGACCAACATTTGCCCCTTCATACTCATTGTCATAAAACAATTTTCTTATTTTTTTATATATATATATATATATATATATATATATATATATATATATATATATAATTAAATTTGATCTAAGCTGGTTGCTATAAACATTTCTAACTAGCTAACAAACTCTAATGGATTGCCAAACACGAAAGGACATGTTTCATACAAAACACTAATATTCTGATAAGGAAAATTGCCTTGATTCGAGGTCAAGAACCTCCTATAGAAACGGGATGGAGAAATGAGGAAAATATTCTTTCTTATCTCATTCATTCATTACCAGCAACTATATAACAAAAAGTTGATAACAAATTCATAACAAACCCACTAAAATACTGACACCTCATACATAAATGTTTCCTCACCCACATCCCAATTCTCATAGCTTATAGTCAGCTAAATATTTTGGCACCCTACGAATCTTTGTTGACGTCATTGGGTCATTTACTCCATTAGTGTAGGTTTCTTCATTACTGCAGTTTCCTTCATTTGGGCCGGAATTATTATCATATTCAATGACCAAGGAATCATCATTTAAATTTAACGCTTTCTTGATTTGCTGCACTAATTAATAATATTGTGCAATGACCAGGCTTCCTGGATTAGTGTTTGGGGTTTCAAAGAAAATGCTTACAGAACAAAGTCGCAACTCGGTGGCAGCCACAGTGGAAAAAGAAGCTGGATGGTTGCTTTTATCTTCATTATTGGCTTCTATACCAAAGGAGGTTTGGAGTTATTGATAGTTTGGTTTCTTCTTAAGCGATGTCTTTTTGTGTAAAATAGAGGAAAGCATGTGTAAATGTTTGTTATCATCATTATAGAAAATAAAGCGTGGTATTTTATAAGAACATTAAGGTGAATAATCAGGACTTCAAGGTAGCACGTCTAAGTGACTTCCTTCAGAATAATTAGCATTATGAAGCCCATGTCCATTTTCAAATTTTATTTAGCTTTCTAACCTTTTGAAAATTTATAACACGAAACTCTACATGTTTTCATAAGACTTTTTTTAAGATGAAATCTGAAAGTTACGAACCTAGGATAAGCCTCATAATTGATTTAAACTAAATTCTGATGCCATGGAGTTTTTGGTTGCATGCAGGAGCTTGAAGAGGATGTTTTTGATATTCTTGCCTTATGGGCTACTCTGTTTTCCGAGAGTCCAGAAAATGAAATTAAGAAAACTGTTGATTTATTGTCAAGGATTTAGTAAGTACATCTTAACATTATCCCGTTTACTGTGAACAAATTTTTATATGATTATCTTTACCTTTTCTTATTAATTGAATTTTTCATCCCTCTTGTTTGTTATTTGATTCTCTAAAACACAAAGATCAGTATTTATAGTGTACAGAAGTGTTAGGCAGTTACCAAACACTTGCAATAGATGGCACATCTAGAAGTAACTAACTCTACTAAGCTGGCAATTATCTAAAAACGTTAATACAATTTCAATGCATACAACTACAACATGCATCAAATCAATGAAAATCGTGGTGTGAAGAGCTGTCAGACTAGTGATTCTCTATGGGAATGAATGCTTGGTAGGCCAGCTCCAACAAGGACAAAAATTATGTGTAGGGAGGATATGATTAAACAGGTTTAGGAGTAGACAAGAGTATAGGACACAAAAGGAAAACAAAGGAGGAATGTACCTGATGAAAAATATGAGATCGAGAACAGATGTATTTGTTAGAAAGTTAAAAAGGAAAGTATTGTGGAGGGTGGAGAATCTCTCCTATGGAGTTTTATTCCTGTGACATGAGACCAATGGAGCTTCTGAATGTCTGATCATGGTTGGTAGAGAAGAATTTAACTAATAGTATTACTGAAATTTCATTTGGTGGAGTGTAATGCTGTTGATCTTTTGTTCTTTTGACCCATACAGTGGGATGAAACTTCATTAGCCTTATTGATGTCATATCATTTTAAGACTTTCTGTGGAGCATGTGGCCTGAGTTCCTCCTTCATCGCTTTCCAAATCACTACCCTTGAAAATTTTTGTAGTCAATAACATTAACAGCAATGATAAAATTTGGTGTAGTTTCAAAAATCTTATAGTTAAAACAATTTATGCAACTGTCGACATTTTACTTATTTTTTGTGTTGATATTGAATGCTGTGTTTGGCAGTGCATTTGTCATTCATTATTTTCTTTTGTATCTTGTAGCGTATGGTCTGCAGCTATTCATGCGCTCACTGCATTCATTAAATGCTTCATATCTTCTAATTCTATAAACAGTGGCGTTCTACTTCAACCGGTTCTTGTATACCTTAGTAGGTATAACTTTCTTTCTTGTATACCTGCTCCTTTTCATTTGTGGCTGAGTCTATGATTTCATTTTACATTTTGTATCAAGTCCTAATCTATGTTGAAAGCAGTGCATTGTCCATGATATCGGCATTAAGAGCCAAGGAAGTGTCATATGCAAAACCTGCAGCGGACGTATTTGTTATCAGAACTTTAATAGCATACCAATCTCTTCCTGATCCTGTCTCATTTAAAAATGACCATCCTCAGATAATCCAACTATGTACATATCCGTTCAGGTAGTGTATGCTGTCTTTATTTCATATATACTTTAATTTGGCGTTATTAGTAATCAATGTTGGACTTGAGATTTTCTCAATAGTTGTTATTTGTTAATTCATTAAAAAGAATGTTTGATTTTATCTATTATGTGTAGTAATCGTTCCTTTAAAATGAAAGTTATGTCATGTTTGGTACTGTGAAAAATATGTGAAATGCCATTATAGTGTTTATCTCTTCTTTCTAGTTTTTCTAATTGATATTATTTTCCCGAATTTTCTGTCTATGTTTTGGGTTGATAATGTTAGAATAAATAGTCTTCAATAGTATTAAGGTGCTTTGTGTTTTGTGCTAGAACTAGTTCCTACATGTATCTTTTTGAATTCTCTTCTTTTCTCTCTCATACATTGTAACTGAAGTATCCCATGCTATTATAAATATGAAATGCTAAGAGAGGGTAATGCATTCTTAAATTCATTCTACTATTCTTGTGTATCTTTCTCAAGTTGGTATTAGGGTTGATCCCGCTCTGTTGGTGTCTATCTTGTCTTTGTTTGGGAAAAAAATTGTCTATCTGTCATTGTTCGTGTTGTTCTTGTTATCCGTTGCCGTCCGTTGTCATCCATTGTCGATTTTTTGTCCTTCAACGCCTTGGTCCAATGTGTCTCGAGGAGTTTGACCCAACCCTAGTAAGTGCACATCCAAACTCTAATTGACCGGCCTTCAAGTATGGTCCAAATGCCACATTGCACTAGGCATGTGTCTCGTGTCATCTTCTGGTGGTCGGAATCTTCCTGGACCACCATGGTCTGACTTGTCGGAACTGTCTGAGCCTGGTTCCACCCTTTGTACTTTGTTTCAAGAGCATTTGGTGTGTCTTCTAGTATTGATCACAATTTCTCTCACTTGAAACCCTAGGTTTCCCTGTTTCATTTTTGGATTGTCTCCTTATCTTTGCTCAGCATGCCTACTTGCAAAAAAGGAGGTCATGGCACTAGAGGTTGGTATCCTTGCAGCAGAGGGCATCCCCAATGCCCATATTGTAAAAGAGTGGATCACGGCCTAAGAAAATTGTTACTCTTTACATGTCTTTCCTAACAAGGCTGCCAACATTTCTAAGTTTGAAGTTTTGGAGCCAAAGTTCTCTAATGAAGAATATCCCGAATATCTCAAGTTAAAATCTGAGAGCCAAGCACAATCTTTCATCCGATCCATTTTATCAAAAGCTTGCATTTCTCAAGCCTTGGAGTGCAAAGTTCATGGATAATTGATTCTATTGTTTCTGATTACATATTTATGGTAATGCTTCATTATTCTCTTTTATTTCTTATCCTAAAATTCCTGATATTATTACTTTAGCCAATGGATCCAAAGTTAGTTCTCACGAAGTTGGTCAAATCTCCCTTTCTCCCTCCTTAAACCTAAATCATGTACTTCTTGTCCCTATTGTCCTTTCCATCGAATTTCTCCAAGTCAATTAATCAAATCCTTGAATTGTTCCATTACCTTTGATGCCATTTTTTTTGTCACACAAGAGTGTGGTACCAGTCGATTGATTGGTGAAGGGCATGAATCTAGAGGACTCCATTATCTTGGTTCTATACCATTGATGTCTTGTTTAGCATCCCTATCTCTGTGTTTCTTTTTTAAGTGATAAAAAGTTATTTCTTATGCAATTGAAGACATTACAATAAATTTGAAGTAGCGAGTGTTCGTTAACAATGATAAAACTGTCAAGCAACAAATGAATTATTTTTGAAACCTACTGCATGCTTACACCAATTCAAAGCCAATGATTATTATTACCCAGATCGATTATTGTGCTATAAAAGCATTATTAAAAATGATGCAAGTTATTGCTAGTAATATTGTGGTGCTTTTGCATACCTTCTTTGCTTTCAAGAAAAACTGCAAGAGTTATGCTTTGAGCATATTTGCCGAATTAGGCATAGTTGCATCACTTATACAATAAAACCTAACCACTAATTCTAAAACTGTTTAATTGCTTTTACTTTTTTGGCATTTACTTCATGTTTGTAACAATTAACTGTCAGCTATTTATTGACTGTCCTGAGTTTTGTTGTTTCTTGTTTGAATAAGACATGCTTCAGAATATGAAGAAAGTTCGTGCTTGAGGTTGCTCTTAGACAAGAGAGATGCATGGTTGGGTCCATGGATTCCTGGAAGGTTAATATCTGACTGTAATGCAATTAAGCTTCTTTTTTTCTGTTTACTCAATAGAATAAATTGCAATTAACCATTCTATTCAAATGAAATTATACAATTATACAAATGTCTCCTATGTTGTTGCAAAGTTCAAAAGTCCCCCTTTTAATTGCAAGAAGCATATACTATGTTGTGTTAGGTTCCACCAAGATACTCTTGGAATATTTGGAGCTGTTCAGGCTAAACTAAATCATGTCAAGTTCTTTTGCTGCATCCTGTATACATTTTTATATTCTTCATCCAATCACTATTAGTGACATTTTAAGGTGTTTCGCTTGATTTTCTGCATTAGGATCTTTTCCACTGATTTGTGCAAATAGCAAATTTAGACTTGATAAATTTTGATTTCAGTTGCCCAGTACCATACATTTGATATAGAAAGGAACGAAAGTCAGTAGTGTCCACCTAATGTAGTTGTGATTTGTGAAGCTATTGGCGTCCACCTAATGTAGTCAGAAAGCCAGAACCATACATTTTGCACAACTGCCAATCTCTACTCGAGATAGTTTGTTGAGGAAATTATTCACATAACTTTTTTTTTTTGTTTTTTTCTTTCTAAGTTTCGAATTCGTTTTTCTGTGAATAAAGGGATTGGTTTGAAGATGAGCTTCGAGCTTTCCAAGGAGGGAAAGATGGCCTTATGCCTTGTGTATGGGAGGATGAAATTTCTAGCTTTCCTCAGGTATTTAATTTTTAAAGAATACAATTAGCAATCAGCTGCTTATTTAGTTAGTAATATACCATTAAGAATAAATTAACTGAATGTTTGTCTCTAACTTTTTTAAGATTAGAAATATTTTTCCTTGGACTCCTAAAATGTAAAGCTCCAGTGTTTTTTCTTTCATGTATTTTCTTTTTGGTTTTATAAAGCTATATTTCGATTTTAATGTTCCA
This sequence comes from Vigna radiata var. radiata, assembly GCF_000741045.1. NCBI lineage: Eukaryota > Viridiplantae > Streptophyta > Magnoliopsida > Fabales > Fabaceae > Vigna > Vigna radiata. Next base: position 20,383,150 of record NC_028354.1, on the reverse strand, counting down.
ATTAAATTTGTGATTGTTACATGTGGCCTTTTCACCATAATATGTGATCAAGTAATTATTTGAACTTAATTTCTTTTTGTGACATGCTCATGGAAGGTTCTGAATTAGCAGAAACGTTATTAAGTAAGAGCTGGAAATTTGAAAGTTATTTTTTGCATATGTTTGTTGTAAAGATCTAGTTTTACTAAAGTTTTTGCACAAATATTTATATGAGCCAAAATACGGATTTTTATTAATTTAATGAAATTGAACGGGGTCTTAAAATTAAGAGAGTAATATGATTTTATTTCTTAGTGATCTAGGGTTACACTGAAATATTTATAGAATCAGTCAGTTGTCAGTGACTAGTCAAAGTAGTTGAGTGGATTGGGAATAGCCTGATAAATAGAGGTGGAGAAATGGTGGAATCCCTTGGAAGAAAACATTTTAGGAAGTCTTGATCAAAATGCCTTTGATGGAATCTTTTAGCATTTGATTTATCATAACAGTGTCATTTGATCCTTGTGGCTGACACCTGACTCTGCCTAGAGTGGGAAAGGATTTGTTGTTGTTGGTTATTATACTATTTTGTGTTAGAATTTCTCTTTCTTTTTAAATAAATTTTTATTTGTTCATCCAACTCATTGATACGTTATTTCCATGCTGTCCTATTATTATTGGATGCATTTCTACTTGAGTAACACCGTACCTTAATTTTAACTTGAAGCCGGAGACCATAAGCAAGACTTTGGTGAACCAGATGCTTCTGTTTTTTGGGACCATATTTGCGTCTCAGGTAGTCCATCAACAGCCTTGGCATATTGCAGAGTTCAGAGAGTGGTTGTTATTATTGTGGATTTCAGTTTGTATTGTATATCTCAGGATAGTGCTGGCATGCTCTCTCTTCTGGGCATTATTGAGCAGTGTTTGAAAACTGGGAAAAAGCAACATTGGCGCAAAGCTAGTCTTACCAATATTTGTGTGGGGTTACTAGCTGGCTTTAAGGTTCTCTACATCCTTCTATTGGTATTTTCAAAGTATTTTTTGCGGCTCTCAGCATACTTTTTTTCTCTTTTCCAGGCTTTGCTCTCGTTTCGACTGCAAACATTAGGACAAGATATTTTGGGTTTGGCACAATCTATTTTTCTGGTAGGAAATCTATTAATCCACTTACTAAAAGTAGATACATTTAGTATCTTGAATAATAAAGAGCATTCATCACGTTTTTCCTTTAATAAGTTAGAAACCGAATGGAAAGATGTTGTGATGATTTATAATTACTCGTCAGTTATTTGTTTACACCATTGTTGTCATTGTGTTATCACCCTCTTTCTTTTCTTTTGTTAAATATTATGGTATGGTGTTTGTTGAATTTAAATGAAAGGGTATTTTGGCGGAGGGAGACATTTGTGCCTCACAACGCAGAGCATCATCTGAAAGTCTTGGATATTTAGCTCGATTTGGAAATGATATCTTCACTGCGAGAATGGCAAGTTCCTTTCTGCTTTTCAATATACATGTTATTGTTTGCTGTTCTTTTGTGACTGATTTTATTAAAAGAAGCATCTTATTTATTAGCTTCAAAATTTTTTCTGCACTAATTAATGTTTTCTTCTCTGATTGTTCTGTTCATCAATGGCAAGCAGACAAGATCACTACTAGGTGAGCTAAATGGAGCAACTGATCCCAACTATGCCGGATCAATTGCTTTGGCACTTGGCTGCATCCATCGCAGGTCATTTATTACAATACCAATGAATGCTTAATAGTTTTGATGTTTATTTTATCAGTTTTTTCAATTCTCTCAAGATACCATCCTTTCATTCTGAAACACTGATGAGTTTTATGTAGACAGGGTGTCAAAAGCGGGATAAATCTGTATTTGATCTTCTTAAATATTTCTGTGAATTAGTTTGATTGTGTAGTTAATTTGTTTCCCTACATAGCTAGTAATTATACTATATTTTGTATGATTAACCCCTTTTTTTGTTTAGCTTAATTCTAGGTAATTCATCATTGTAATATTTTCTTTCCTCTTTAGGATTTAGTTTCCTACTTTTACGTGATGTGATTCTCCTCTATAAGAAAGGAAACCCTACACAGATCAATCATCACTAATGTTTTCATATTTTCAACTATTTTTATTTGTTTTGAGCTGTGTTTATCTATACTTTAGCACAAACCCTTCTTTATGATTAGTTTGGTTTCAAAAAGAAAGTGAGAGGAAGGAAAGGAAAATGAGTAGAAAATGGGATGATAGTAGGTTGTTTGGTAGGAATGAAAATGAAAGGAAAGGTAATGATTTTCTTTTCTGTTGTTTTGATACTATAGACAATAGAAGTAAGAAAAAGCATGTATACAAAAAGGACATAAATATCCCTTACAAAAGAAATTGAAATGTGAAAAATAATGTTACTTTGGTATTTTTTTTAATACACAAGAACAAGCTTTCACCCTGTTTCTACCCAAATTGAGTGGATAAAAGAATTAATTGGTTTTACATGCTTTTTAAAATTCTCCTCCTTCCTGATACCATGTTAGAACTGGAAGAAAGAATGAATCTGTAATACACAAATGTTTAGGCTTTTGACAGTTGTAATGTATTGAAAAATAAGTCCTGTATATTGGCACTTGAAAAATTACACTCTTATGTTTTTTCCACACTAGAACTAATAGGTAGAAAAAGAACAGAGTGAAAAACAGTTACTGACAGTTACAAAACAGTTACTGATCTTTACAAACCAGCAAAACCAAATAACTGAAAATAAAAGGGGTACAGAACAGTAATAGAGTGGCACTACCGGTACAAAGTTTAATAAAAATAAAATATGCCTAATGTATAAGACTGATACATGTTAACAAATCACAGAAGGTCTAGTTTTTAAATTTATTTCTGTCCATTGCTTTCCAATCTTATTCTTTCAATTGTTCCATAAGTGTTGAAAGCATAGAGAATCAATATTTGACAATATTAGTTTTGAGAGCATAAAGGTATTGTGCTGGGCCTTTTAAAGTGTGGTGGCTAAAATAAAGGGTAATTAATAGGTTTTTTATGATGAAAGATTGGTAAGAAATGAAAGTTGGGTATTAAGAGAGGAGGATAATAAGTCTTCCACTAGAACAAAAATGAAAGAAAATTAAAATAAAACTTTTATAGAAAGAGAGTACAAGAGACATGAGATGTGTTCTATATGTTTGAATTGCTATGTGGTGCACACATTAGAAGTCACAAACACCAGGGTAAGTTTACAGTTACAAGAATATAAAGCTATTGTATAGTCCATAATTACAATGGTTACGAGAATATAAAGCTATTGTATAGTCCATACAAGAATATAAAGCTATTGTATAGTCCATAATTACAATGGTTACAAGAATATAAAGCTATTGTATAGTCCATAATTACATTGTTTCTAACATTTGCCCTCACGCTAGAGGATGTAAATTATATGTCCTAAGCTTGTTGCATATGTAACAAACTCAAGAACCTCTCGGTGACTTTGTGAGAACATTTGCCAATTGATTATTTAAGTGGATAGTGGTGATGTGTTTGGATAAATCTTTAATGAGGCAGTAGAGCGAAGATCATACCAAAATCATGATAGATGAAAGTGGAGGAGAGGAGGAAGAGACTTTAGAATCTAAAGAATTTTGGAGGCAAGAAAAGCATGGGCTAATGATAGATAGTCAACTTGACTTATGAATGACAATCTCAATTATTTTGTTCTTATCCTTTTTGCAAATATTTTCTACCATCACTTTTCCCTAGTTGTATGGGACTTGTTCCCTTATCTCTATTAAATATATTATTCTTTTTAAAAATCTCATATCATCTAAAGATATAATCAATTTATAATATATAAGTAGGTACAAACTTCTCATGAAAACCCAATTTTGTGAGTTTGAAGAAAGTATAAATCCACTTTTTAAGATGAAATTAGAGTGTGTCCCAACAAGGTTTGTTAGGCCTATCACGCCTCTCGACCATCAAATCATCCACAAATATCTTGTTTTATGCTTAAAGTGTCCAATCTTTGGAGTGAGAGGTTGTGTTGAAGATCCCACATTGACTAGAGATATGGTCAAAATTTACTATATAAATAGGTGGAAACCTTCCCTTACTAGCCAATTTTGTAAAATCTGAGTTAGAGTTGAAGTTCATTTCTTAAGTTGGTACCAAAGTTTGTCCCTGCAAAGTTTGTTGTTATCAACCATCTACAAATATTTAGTCTCATGCTTGAAATGTCCAATCCTCGATGTGAGGGGTTGTGTTTAGGATCCCACATTGACTAGATATATGGTCAAATTGTGTTATATAAGTGGGTGGCAATATTCTTTTACTAGGTTTTGTAAGATTAAGTTAGATTACAAGTTCCTTTTTAAGATGATATTAAAGGCTATCCAAGTGAGGTTTCGCTTATTGTTGGACTTACAAGCCTACTGTCAGTTGCATTATTTTATTAAGCACCTTCTGAAGAAATGACCTTTGAAGGAGCTTTGGATTTCCAAAGATTCTATCAAGAGAAAAGGTAGCATTATTTGAAGCACGAGTGTGGAATTGGAAAATAAATTTTGCAAGAAGGCCAAATTCAGAAATTTACTTATCATTTAGGTTAAGAGAAACAAAAATCTTGAACACAAACAAAAATTGTGGATAGAAGAATTAAGTAATAACCCATTGTAAGTTGATTTGCAATTGAGATGTAATAAAAGGAAAAGGGTGGTTAATATTGACAGAAATAGCAGAAAGGAGAAAGTTTACACTTTTAGAGTAGTTTCTTTCTAAAAAATCCTTTCCACTTTGTGAATTAGTTTATGCAAAACCACATTGGTTCTGGTAGAAGGTTTACATGATGTTTCTGTTGCTTTTTTCTTGTGCGTTTAAGATCTCAGCTTAGAATTTGGCTGAGCAGATCTATTAACTATTTTAAACTTATGTGAGCAATTAAAGGTTTACTTCCTTTTCGCTATTGCTATAAGGTCCATTTTTTTTTTTTTTAATAATTCTGTCCCTCTTTACCAAGTGTACAAAGTCATCTTCTCTCTATATTAGTTTTGACAGTTCTTTTCTTACACACCTTGACTGCAGTGCAGGAGGGATTGCTTTGTCAACTCTAGTGCCTGTAACTGTGAGCTCTATATCCTCACTGGCTAAAAGTTCGGTAGCTAATCTGCAGATTTGGTCTATGCACGGTCTTCTTTTAACTATTGAAGCTGCTGGGTTGTCCTTTGTCTCTCATGTCCAGGTATTCATAGTTTGAACGTAAGCATCTTAAGATTGGTAATTTATTAATATAGTTTTGATATTTTGTCTCAAATAGAATTAATGATCTGACAGAGTAATTGTAGCACAAACAGCTTTGCTCTTGTTTTAATGTGATGATATATTTGTTAAGGACCAAATTGACGGAGCTCTATGAATGTGACTGATTGATTCATCTGAACCATCCAGTGTTTTTATAATTTGAATTTAATATCCATGCTCCAGAGAAAGCTGTTTCAACAAATGAATATTTACATTGTTGAGAAAACGTTGCTTATTCCTCTCTCAGTTGCCATCTGCCTTGGCTATTTGTCATCGAAGTTCATTTCTGTTTCCACATCGTTCTTGTATCTACTTTGATCCATCTTTTTGCATAAAAAAGATGAAGAGAAAAATGAATTTTAATATGGTGAAAGTGAAGGAATAGAGCATGATGGAATGGAGATTTGATATGTTCCGTCATTTGAATTTTTTGAACTAGAATTGGATGGACTGTACCCGATTACATCCAAAACCCTAACATTATATTCCTCAAGGGAGAGGTGTGATTGAACCAATATAAATTTCCATTCCATCCATCATAAATTCATAATGTATCCAGCCCATGGAGCAATAATTATTTTCCATTCTGCTTGCTGTTCGACATCCAAACATTGAGAAAACTATTAGCCACTTTTATCGGTTAATCAGATTGATTCACCTTACTTTATTGTGTAAAATAATCTTTCTTATTAGACATCATGTTGTTCTTCTATGTTTATTCACAGGCGACACTTTCTCTTGCCATGGACATTCTTTTATCTGATGATAATGGGTTAGTAGACATTCAGCAGGGAGTTGGCCGTCTTATAAATGCTATAGTTACTGTTCTTGGCCCCGAGCTTGTCCCAGGAAGCATTTTTTTCTCCCGCTCCAAGGTGAATTTTTCTAGTATTATTTAATTATCAATAAAAACATAAACTTATCGAGAGGAAAGAGAAAATAATTATAATTCAAAAAGAATTTCTTGGATAAACAATCCTCTTTAATGAATAAGGAAACACCAATGGACATGATAAATATTGAAAAACAAAATTCAATAAAGTAGCTACAAATTCCTCGGCATGTCTATTTGGAAAGCTTCCTTAAAGCCATCAGCTGCTGTGTTCAGGAAGCCTGCTTAAAGATACCAGAGCTGCAGTCTTACCCTACAACCTTATGCACTTGTTGAAAGAAAATAAATTGATACTGTCAATGAGTATGTACGTACAGAAAAGTTCATATTCTTTGTTACCCAAGACCTATATATAGATCACAGAATTAGTAACAGTTAATTTTAACTGAGTATAGAAAAAACAGTTACTTGTGGCAACAAACAGAAAAGAGAAATATATTTAACAGCATTGAAGTGGGACTTAGATTGTTAAAATAATCTAGAGTCTTCTGCATTTTTTTATACTTCATAGAGTATTTTTTTTCCCTTTCAGTCTGCCATTGCCGAGATTAGCAGCTGGCAAGAAACTTCAACTATGCTTGAGTATGTTTCTTCATTCCACCTTTTATAATATAATTAATATTTTCTTGTTGTCATCTTGTTTCTGGCTTCGGGGAAAGTATTTTTCAAAGTATTGTTTTATTGATAGTTATAAAAAGTTTTCTTGTTTTGTTGCAGGAGTGCTCGCTTCACACAACAGCTTGTTCTTTTTGCACCTCAAGCTGTTTCTGTACACTCCCATGTGCAGACTCTTCTGTCTACTTTGTCATCAAGACAGGTTTACCTCTGATGTATTTTTCATTATAGGAAATAATGTGTTATTAGCTCTTCTTTTCTGCTTAGACTTTCTTTTTTCCTTTTCTAAATGCAGCCAACTTTGCGGCTTCTTGCTGTGTCTACTCTAAGGCATCTAATTGAGAAAGATCCAGTTGGTTTCCCATCTTTATATGTTTTCAATATAGAAAAGCTAGCATGTCAGATTGTTGTGCTAAGACCTGATTTTACTATTTGCAGGCTTCCATTATTGTTGAGCAGATTGAAGATAACCTGTTCTTTATGCTTGATGAGGAAACTGATTCGGAGTACGAACATAGATAAACAAAATTTCTTAGCCTCTCTTGTTGATTAGTTCTTTGGTTAAGATCAAAATCAAACTCCTTTTTTATTATTAGTTTCTTGAAATATTTTACGTAATTGCCTATTCATTTCTGTTGTAACGATTATAAGGATAAAAATGTCATCATTCTGTCCATTGTATTTAGAATCTTCCTATTTATTTTAACATACTTTTATTTCCTCATTTTTTAGTGTTTGGTTGTTACAAGTAGAGATGATGAGCATGTAATTGTTTCTCTTTTAAATAAGGTTGATTAGAGTGTGGTATGGTAGGTGGCTCTCTTGTATCACTCAAGGCTTCTTTATGAACTAATACAAGCTACCGGAATATAGGTTTTCCTATTTGCTACATGGGTTTGTTGTTGACCCCCATGGCGTATCTTTTCATTTTCTTTTAATACGTGTTCCTCTAGAAGCACATGATTGTTGAAGCTTTGGGGAGCCAATCTAGTTGGGATTTCAAAGCTTTATAATGATGCCTTTTAGAGTAAAACTTGTTAGAGATCCCAAATCAATTCGGAATAAAGCCGAATTATAATATTTAAGTGGGTACTAATCTTACACGTTGGTTTTCATGAGGATGAGTTAGGCATAAACCCACTTAAATGGTATTAGGGCCATTCAAGGCTTTTCCTAGTCAAGGTTTTTAGGACCATTATGTCATCATTATTGGGCTCATATTAGATTACTCACAAATATCTAATCCCATGCTCAAGATTTTAAATCCTGGGTCTAAGGGAGTGTGTTAAAGATTCCATATTGATTAGGAATAATGCTGAGGTATAATATTTAAGTAGGGTACAATCTGCATCTTACAAGGTGGTAGAGTTAGACGTAAACCTACCTAGAATTTTTTTTTATAGAAAAAGTAAGAATTTATATTCAATCAGCAAAGAGATGTCATAAGGAGTACAAAAGCTAGTATTTGGTTTCTTTGTTTTGTTTTAAATGTTTCAATCTTCAAAGGATATTATTTTTGTATTGAACATTATTTTCTCATAAGATTATTCGTTGGCTCTTCCTCTGGTTTTACAATTTTATTGTTTTATTTTCTTGAGGGAGAAGGGTGGGAAGAGGGGGTGGTTTAATGAATTCCTTTTAAGAGGGAAAAAGGGGGATGATTGCATTTTCCATGGTCAACCACAGTTCATTTATCTGTTATTAACAAATTGGCAATAGTGATTTATAGCTATTGGTATTTGGCTGAGACTGCTTTCATTTGTGCAGAATTGGAAACTTGGTGCGGACAACAATTATGCGATTACTCTGTGCAGCTTGTCCTTCATGTCCTTCACATTGGATATCAGTATGTCGCAAAGTGGTAAGCTTATGTCTCACCAATTGCAGTGTCCAGAAGTTAAAAATTAATGCACATGGGATATGTTAATTTTTGTTTTTGACTGAGCCCTCTAAGGATTTTTTTTCCTCTGTGTGGGACGGGGGGAGGAGGATATCTGAGTAATTGTTTAGCACAAAGATATGTAACAAGTGCAGGGATTTGTCTTGTAAAACAAGGATTGAAAATGAGGAAGGGTTAAAGGAGATCCTTATTGTGAGAAAAATGCTTGTGACCTCAACTGATTCAACCCGTTACAATTGTCTTATCTATGATGATAGAGTGGTATATGTGTAACTTGTAACATAGTGACACATGGTTGAATTGTAGATGTTGTTTGTCGGATATTAAATGCAATACTAAAAGTTGTTGGTAAGATGTTAAATGTATTACTAGAAGTTGTTAGAAGATTCTAGAGATCTCTTGTAATTATTACTTTAGGGTTTGAGTTCTCTATATATAGGAGTTGATGTACAGTTTCAAATCAATTAACAAAAATAAGAATCTTCTTTCTTTCAAATTAATCCTTTCAAGTGTAGATATTACTACCAAATTGCAAGGCAAGCTCAAATGACAGTAAACTACTTTTTCTACCTAAACTATTAAGTGAGCAAAATAGATAGAAAACAAGATCATTGGTTCAGGTTTCGATGGATCATGCTGCTTTGACAACTTTTTGAAAAGTTAGATGTTATTAAATTGCCTCCGGTCTACCCCCAATTTATAATAGATGTGCTAGAGGAATATTCAAAGTAAATGCTGTCAATAGTCAAACTCCAATCAATAACCTTGGTTTTTGGGTCAAAAGATATTTTCTGACACTTCTCAATACTCTTCACTATGGTATGATGGGATTATTACAGGTCCTTGCGACATCAATGAGGAACACAGAAAATAACAATGTTGGGGCAAATGATAACCTAGACGGTGATTCGGGATTGAACCTTGGAGATGATGAAAATATGGTTGCTGGATCCAACAACATACAGAGTGACAAGTTTCAAGCATCCATTGGTGCTACTAATAGGGAGAAGTACCTCAGATATAAGACCAGACTTTTTGCTGCAGAGTATGTACTTCTCAACTTCTAATTTAAATTTGTAGAACTTTCATATATCTGTCAATGATAAATTTACCCAATTTTATAGTATAATCACCCTCTTTGTTTACCACTAGAGATAATTAAGGAAAGGATTCTCTCATTTGATGTTAATGTGTCTAATGCTAAAAATATCCTCATCCTTTTATGGAAAGTTAACTTTGAAATTATGTATCGTCTTTCGTTAATATTGTTTATTGTTTGAATAATTAATGTTGTTTCAGATGCTTAAGCCATCTACCAGATGCTGTTGGAAGATATCCTGCACATTTTGATCTAACCTTGGCAAGGAAAGAACATGCAAGTGGGAAACCTACTAGTGATTGGTTGGTTCTCCACTTGCAAGAGTTAATATCACTTGCTTATCAGGTACAGCTTAGCCATGCATGATCTACCTTTTGCACTTTTATTGGATATTCAAGAAATATTCAAAATTAATCACACCCTCCTGTCTCATTTCCCTCCATAACAGATTAGCACAATTCAATTTGAGAACATGCAGCCTGTAGGCGTCAGTCTTCTTGGCACTATTGTGGACAAGGTAATATGTTCCCTGTGAAATATCATGGCTTTGCAACTTGAATGCCTTTTCTCTCTCAGCATCCTCTTTTGATAACAATGGAAAAAGGAATTATGGTGTATAAAGTTTTTCTTTGAGCTAATTAACATTTTTTTCTCTTCTATCTTTTATTTTCTGTGAGAGGCTCTTTTTATTAGTTACATGTTTGTGATAGAACTAAGGGAGAGGCTTTGGGGTGGCGTGACAACTTTGATACTCTGTTATATTTGACTTTTTGGTTTGAGTGAAATGCCTGCATCTTCATAATTTCTTTCCACTTTCTTATATCAGTTTTGGGCACATCTTTGGTGTTCAGCTCATGATATATTTAAGCGGGCCTATGTAACGAATGTGCAGAGCCGTTTAAGAGCCTTATGATATTGAATATTTATTCTATCCTTTCTATGTATCTTATTTGCCTTTGATCATGGTTATTGAGTTGAGATTCAAATTGTGAGAACCTTTGTTGATATCTTCAATTTTGTTTGGAATTTTTGTTTCTTCTGTCTAAAAGTGAAAGGAAGAGATAAAAAATATTAGAAAGTGGATTTTTAACCTAACTTAACTTCATAAAACTGGTTTACACCCACTTGTATATATCCCTAGTGTATGACATATCTCTAATGCACCCTGATAGATTTGGTATTGTATATAAAAGGAGAGAAACAGACAATTAAGACAGTTATTGGTTATAACTGTAACAGACATATATAAGTCTGTTGGGGCTTGGTAGGAAGGTAGGTTTTTTGTTGGTTGGGTTTGGTTTGTTGGAAAGGGTTGAGAGAGAAGTCTCTCAGAATTCCATCTTGGTGATTGTTGTAAATCTACAATTGTATTCTGGGCTTATTTCCTTGTCACATTGGCATGGAAACAGTCTTTGTTCAATAAAGAAGTATATTCAGTGTAAGTCTTGGATACCAGTTCTATCACACCCCCTCACATCGGGGGACTGAACATATCAAGCTTGGGAGTAATTATTTGTGTTTGGTTTGATAGCAACTCGATTGTGGTCGACACAATACATTCACAATTTAAGACTAACTCAACACAATAGACTTTGCAAGGTGAAGCTTTCATCCACTAATTTACTATAATTTGATCATATCTCTAAATGATGTAGGATCTCTACCAAAAAATAAGAAAAACTTCAGAATTACATTAGTTTTTGTACACAGGACAATCTGATTACAGACTAGTAGAATGTAAAAAGTAGTTCACGGTTATGAGAAATTAACTATATGAAACATACACCAATTTATAACTAACTTGCATAGCTGGAGCACTAACAGCTGAGATATACTGCAAAAAAAAGCTAATAGAAAGCTGAGATACACTCTAATACTTAAAGACATTTGAGTATTGTATTACTCGGATACCTAATGTGTTTCTTTGCTTTTTGTTAGTTTGTGAGTAGATAAGCCTTTGGCTGTTTAGTCAGTTAGGCTTGCCAGCTGTTACTATGATATGACAACTAAAACTTGCTCTGTTCTATATAGAGACACTGCTTAATTTTAATTGTTGAAGAACTTGATCACTTTTACTAATTATATATCTATATCTGGAGTTCATGTTGGAATATACTAATTAGTGTTTATTTTCTGCGTAATTTAATGTTGTGTATGTACTGCATGGTGTATCCTAATCTTGTTATCTCTCTACTGGTCAAGTTTTGTCAAGTTTTATTAATTTGTTTTTGTATGTGAATTTGGATTAACAGTTTGAAAAATCAGCTGACCCAGAGCTTCCTGGGCATCTTCTACTGGAACAGTATCAGGTATTTGACAAGATGTGCCAAATTTATTTTCCCTGGAAAGAGTTCCATTCTTTAGTCAACTAAGGATACAACTTTTTTGTTTCTTTAAGGATCATTTAATTAATTTACGTACTGCTTTTGTTATATAGTCCCATGTGATGTCTTGTTTTTATGGTTTTAGTAGATTATGACTTTTGTGATTTATTTGGAATAACTTAAACTGTACTAAATATAGGCCCAGCTAGTATCTGCAGTTCGTACTACCTTGGACACATCTTCTAGTCCTAGTTTATTAGAGGCAGGCTTGCACTTGGCTACTAAGGTAGCAGATCTAATCCTTCTCCACATTTCCTTTCCTATCTTTGAAATTGATTTATTTACTTTTAGAAATCCCCCAAAATCGCTTCTGTAAAGCCAATTGTGGGCTTCCCTTGAACATTTCATAAATTATTATTTGGAAGTTGCAAATATATTTGCGAAGTTCCTCAAGTTTGCAATTAAATATAGCTCAGTAGTATCTGAAAATTTCAGATACTAACAAGTGGAATCATCAGTGGAGATCAAGTGGTGGTCAAGCGCATATTCTCGTTAATTTCTCGACCATTGAATGACTTTGAGGACGTTTACTATCCTTCGTTTGCAGAATGGGTCACAAGCAAGGCATGTGACTATATTGTTATTATGTATTTGACCATTTTTGAGATATTTATTGTCTAGACCTTGTCTTACTTGTACTCTATATTTTAGATCAAAATAAGACTTCTGGCGGCTCATGCTTCTCTTAAGTGTTATATATATGCATCCATGAGAAAGGAGCAGGATGGAGTTCCGGATAAGTACCTGGCACTATTACCATTGTTCCAAAAAAGCTCAAGTATTCTGGGAAAGTACTGGATCCATACATTGAAAGATTATAGTTATATATGCTTATGCCTAAGCCCAAAGAGGAAGGTGTGCCAGAATTTGAACTTATCAAATATTAATGAGTGCATAATTTTATTGGGAGATGTAACCTGGATTAACATGAAACTGTGATTATCTTTATGGTTTCCTTCTCATTCTAGTTGCTCCTCTTTTGCAGTGGAATCTGTTCCTTGATGGACTGCAATCACCTATTGTATCTTCAAAGTTGCGTCCATGCTTAGATGAATCTTGGCCTGTAATTTTGCAAGCACTTGCACTTGATGCAGTTCCTGTGGATTCTGAAGGAAACGAAGCCTCAGTTGAAAGCGCCATAAAACATAGTGCCACTGCACATCCGTATAGCATGGTTCAATTGAAGTGTGAAGATTTTAAGTTCATGTGGGGCTTTTCTCTTCTTGGCCTGTTTCAGTCACAACATCCCATCCTTTGCCAACCAATTTTACAGCACACTTTTCTCAGTGCTAAGCACAGTGGTAACTTGTCAAGTAATGATGTGAAATCCTCGGGCTTGAAATTATATGAAATTGTACTTCCTATGTTTCAATTTCTTCTGACTGAAAGATTTTTCGGAGCCGGGTTACTTACGGTGGATATTTGCAAAGAACTGTTGCAGGTGGGTGTTTTATCTTGTGTGTAAAATCATTCTCGTTCCTACATCTAAGTTTCAGGAGAGATGGTTCTTGACACAGAATTTCCAAATACAATTGACATTGATATTCATAATAAATTAGTCCTTGTGAAATATTAATGTCCTCTATTTTAGAGCTACAACTTGTGATTTAGAGACTCACGGTTTACATTGAATTTGGAGAACCTGTGACTTTTTTAAATCTTCTGACAGTCCTGGACAATTTAGATACTTTTTTTTTTTGTCTTTATGGGTTCAGAGTAGAATGTTTGAAAAATTAATGGAAGAAAAAAGTGATAACCAATATGGACTATTCAATATATGTATGTGTTAATAAGTGGGTTTATGTATAACTCAACCTTACAAAACCAACTTATAAAATGAGAGTTGTACTCCAATTATATATTATAATCTAAATTTATTCCTAGCCAATGTGGGATGTCTATGGTAGTCCACTGCCGAAGATTCTTGCTTATTTGCAGTCATAATAATTCTTGTGCCTATAGGGTTGAGTTTAAATCATATGGAATGGGCATGAATAAAACTATTCTTACATATCTTATGCTGTTTAATGTATGCAGATTCTTCAATATTCCACTTACATGGATAATTCTTGGCACAGTCTTGCGATATCCATTTTATCACAGGTAGACATTTGATAAACGGATATAAGGATGGTGAACCCACATTCTATTTTTCTCAACACTTCATACACTCTATTCCTAGGGCAGAATAGGTTCCCGTTGTAGTGTAGCAAGCTTTTGCTGCTTCGTTCAATGTTTTTGAGACTTATAAAGTTCAAGTTTCAATTCTTCTCTACAGGTTGCACAGAATTGTCCACAAGAAATTTTCAATAGTGAAAATTTGGCCTTCATAACTGTGGAACTTTGTTTAGACTACCTTTTTAAAGTGTTTGGGAGGTATTTAATTTCCTATGACTGATTATTAAGGCTGTTTCCATTATTTGATGGAAGTTTTGCATTGGATATACATATTGTGCTAAAGATTTCATATTCTTGTGTTGTCTAGGGCTGACAGAACTTCAGCAACTCATCCAAATTCTGAAGTAAATGTGATACAAACCCTATATAGCACAACAAAGGCAGTCATTAACCGTATGGAGACCAAGGTGTGTTGTTTATGATACTGGATGACTGATTTCTGTTTGAGCCATTATCTCTTTTGTCAAATATCTAGAATTATGTATTCATGGAAGTTGTGCAATAAGTTATCCTAATTTTTTCTTTAATTATGTTTCTTCTCAAAAATTGTGTTCGATGATGATTTCTTCTTATCCTGATTACTTAAGATGCATAAGAATCCCAAATCAGTGGTTTTGGCGTTAGTTTTAATTGGCTACAAGTGCGTAAGGGAGGCTTCAACTGAGGTGTGCTTATCGGAAGCCATTGACATGGTCAACTGTACAATTCCTTTATTAAAGAGAATCATTGATGGTAAGCCATTTTAGTTGGAGGCAGTGTGATCCATGTTCATTCATGCCTCCATATGCATTCCTATTTTGAATGTTAATATTTGACATATATTTCCTTAATGTTTGCTCATGTGCATTTTTAGTATTCTTAATTTAATTTAATGGTACAATCTTTATGTGGAAGAAATTACTTGAGTCCCTCAAGTTTCAAGATATTTGAGCTGGATGCTAGCCGATATAGGAGAGAAGAATAAACTTTGATTCATTCAACTTACCAGCTGATGGATCTTTTACCCAATTTTTTTCTTTTTTTTTTCTTTTCAGATGAGGCTGACCCTCATGATAGCTTTATCCCTCTAAGAGATATGTTTGGAACTTGTCTGAGCGTCGTCGCTGCTCTGACTAAGGATTGCATTGAGGAATGTCATTTGCTGGTTAAAAGTTTCAACCAACGCAAGCTAATACATACAAAACTTTCATTTTCTTTAGACCAAATTGTATCCATTTCAAAACTAGCTCTTGAAAGTAAATATGCCGAAGATTGTGAAGCAAGGAACTCCATCTGTGTTGGTGCACTGCAATATTGTATTAGATGTATCCAAACTTTACTTAGTGATTCAAATATGCAGGTAAATTAATATGGAAGAAATATCACACCTTATGACTATGGGTCTTACCTAGAAATAAATTCTAATGGCAGAACTTTCTTCTTAATAGGTTCAAGCAATAGGATTGCAATTTCTGAAATCCAGGATTCAAAGAGTTAATACAGAAGATAACTCTTTTATGATGTTTATTGTTGGGGAGCTAATTACTGATATTTTCACTTTAATCCACAAACTGTTTAAGGTATAGCCGATATTTCCTATGTTTTTCCATTAAGGCGTCTAATATTTTCATCAGTTCAGATTGATATACAACTTTGCAATTTATGGTGTAGCTAAAGGATTACATACTTTGATTGACAACAGAATACTATAACAAGAGAATCAGTATCCATTGCTAGTGAATGCCTGAGTCTCCTGGTACTATTACAAACCCTGTCAAAAGGTAATGACTGCCAGAGAAGTTTTATGAACCTACTTCTGGAGGCAATTGTCACAATTTTCTTGTCAACCGAAGCTGGGTTCTCTCAGGTAATATGAACTGGGAGTTTCTATTGGTGAGGTTAGCTTCTTGATTTTGTTATACATTCTTTTGATCATGCGAATAAATGACAGGAAGTCAGAGATTTAAGAAGCACAGCTGTTAAGCTTGTTTCTCGCCTTGCTCAAATTCCTTCATCAGCCGTCCATTTCAAGGAGGTTTTACTATCAATGCCTCCTCTTCACCGCCAGCAACTTCAGGTACTTCTTTGTTAAAGATGGACGTTTATGTGAACTGATTATGGACATTTATTTTTCTGAATTAGCACATCCTTTTTTTATACTAATACTAATTGACTATCTGAAAGATGCTGATGGAGATTATATTCTTAGAAATGGCAACTTTGTTTCTGTGCATAAAAATGATGAGGTCCCACTATAATTTATAATTCGCAGGGTGTAATCCGAGCTTCTGTAGCGCATGATAAAAATCCAATAGAAGCAAAAGTACCAATTTTGGACATAAAAGCGCCGAAGCCATCAGAAGAAAGTAAAGTGAAACATTATGTACCATCACCACCAGCTGTTGTGATGCAGACTGATGAAAATGACAAGGAAGAAGATGAAGTCAGTGAAGATGATTGGGATGCATTTCAGTCGTTTCCTGTCTCTAATAGTAAGGATGAAGAAGATGATTCAGAAACAGAGGAATCCGCGGAAAGCAAAGGCCCGGTTAAAATATCATCTGAAAGTTCTATTGGAGGTGATGAGTTTCAAGAATGTTCTATTTCGAAATCCATCAATAGTGAAAAGGAGCTGAAAGGTGATGAATTTGTGGAGGTTGACGAAGAGGAACATCATGGAACGTGTCCCGGTACTGACAAGCCTCCTGATAATAAGAATCAGGAGATGGAGAGCAAATTAGAAAAATCGGTGCTTCAAGAAGAGCGAACATCATTACCAGGAAATGAACTGGTTTCTTCTGATCAAAAGCTTGAGGTAGGAGCAGAGATGGAGGAAAAATTGCAAGACCCAAGGCTTCAGCACGAGGGAACATCAATCACAGAAAATGGACTAGTTTCTGGTGATCACAAGTCTGAGGTAGAAGCTGAGATGGAGAAAAAATTGCAAAACTCAGGGATTCAAGAAGATTCGACATCAATCCCAGGTAATCAACTAGATTCTGGTGATCAGGACCTTGAGGTAGATGCTGGGAAGGAGGAAAATTTTCAAAATTCGAGGCTCCAGGAAGAGGGGACATCAATCCCAGGAAATGAACTAGTTTTTTCTGATCAGAACCCTGAGGTAGAAGTAGAAGCTGAGGAGGAAAAATTGCAAAACTCAGGGGTTGAAGAAGAGGGGCCTGCAATCCCCGAAAATGAACTAAATTCTTGTAATCAGAAGCCTGAGGTAGAAGTTGAAGGATCAGTGGAAGACGAAGTAACCTCAGATTCTCTAACACGTCAACATGAAGTTCGTGAACCAGATAACGGTGATGATGCTGAGAAAAACGGTGTTGATGAGAACCAGAGTAGTCAACCGCAGACAGAGATGTCTGGAAATCCAATAATAGACAGTGTACATAGTAGTACAAAATTAGAACCATTTGCTGAAGTCCATAAAGAGTAATTAAATTAGAGCGCGCATAACATACATCGATTCTTACTCCCTGGCATGACACTATGGCAAAATTTCTAAATTTGAAGCATTGTAAGAATGTATGGTCCAGCAAAGCTATATTTTTATTTTTTTTTATTTTGCATTTTCAATCTATATTCCTAATTATATGTGGCATGTATATATTTTTTATCATTATTATTCTTTGGGATGGTCTGTTTAAAATATTAAAAATTAAAATATCTATCGTTTAGAACTATCTCTAATGTGATCTTTCATGTAGGGTTTACGAATTACTTTTCTATTTTTCTATTATAGTAATTTAAAGTCATCAAATACTTATAATAAATTATACCAGTATAAAAAAGTTAGCACATTGTGAAGTAAAAAGAAAAAGAAAAAAACAATTTAACACGTGATCCTAGTCTTACATTAAAAATATAATTATCTGTAAAATTAAGATGTGAATGTTTAAAATATAATTTTATATAATAACTTCAATATAATTTGTAACTAAATATCTTCTTCTTCTTTTTTGTATAACAAAGATTATATATATATATATATATTATTTATAAGAAAAATATAAGACAGGCATAATAAAAGATAAGGATACATGCCACAAAATTTATTTCCGGTGTTAGTAATAAGATTATTAATGTTGATATGTTTAACGTTTTTACATCATTGTGGTCATGGATTAGTTATAAAAAATATATTACATCGATTCTTAGTTTATGTTTAAAGAGGTAGATAGGAACTAATTATATTTAGTCTCTTGCTTTAAAATGTTATTAATATCATATAATTAGTTTATATTTTTATTTATGGCTTCTTAATTTTTTATTTCCCCTCTGTTTTCGTTATAATTTAAAAAATAATAATTCGATTTTGGTCTCTTAGCAAAAGTAAAAAAAAAAGAAGTATATTTTATTGAGATTATAAAGATTACTTAATTTTTCTAATTGAAACTGTGTTTCCAAATAATTTAAGAGACAAATCATCCGCCTTTTTCCCTTTTCTCTACTTGCTTCCTCTTTCTCCCCATTGCTCGGCCACCTGCTCCGGGAGCTAGTAGCCAGGACGCAGCAATACCCTACCAAAACCCCTTTTTCCGATTCACTGAAAAGCTCTTAGCTTTGAATTTATTGAAGGTGAAAGTGATGCATAAACTCCTCATATTGTATGCCACTCAGACCGGCAATGCATTGGACGTAGCCGAACGTCTTTCTCGCGAAGCTGAACGCAGAGCTTGTCCCGTCGGCCTTCTCTCCCTTGATCAATATGACCCTGTATGTGTTGCAATTAAATGAAGCATATTCTGTTGGGTGTGCCAAAAATGTTATTTTGAAATCGAAGTTTAAGTTTTTTGTTCAATGTTGTTGCGTTTGTACAGAGTTTGTTACCGCAGGAGCAGGCTGTCATTTTTGTTGTTTCCACAACAGGCCAGGGGGATACACCTGATTCTATGAAGGTGACTAACTTAAAAGGGTCTTGATTTACTGTTTACTTTTTGTTTTTTTCCAAAACTTTTAGTAATGTGATTTGAAATTGTTTTCATAATTCAATTTAAATGTGCCTATAGTTTAAAGTTTTTTTTAACATAATCATTCAATCAGAGTGTTGTGTACGTTAGATATATTGTTGACATTTTATCTACGTTGGCTTCCTATTAGTTGACCGTGAGAATCAATACACTTCAGTGCATGAAAATTAAACTCTTATTTTAGCTTGTTTTTGTTTATTATACTTTTTCCTTTGCAGGTGTTTTGGAGATATCTTCTTCAGAGAAACCTAGGCCGGCATTGGCTTAATGGGGTTTCTTATGCGGTTTTCGGCTTGGGAGATTCTGGTTATCAGAAGTACAATGTAAAGTATTAATTCTTGCACATTTGGTGGTGTTCAATTTGATGTATGAAGTGTAACACTCATAAGTGCTGCATTGATTATTGACTATGTACCTCTTGATGCTGAAACATTGTGAGAATGTGGGCATAGTAGGCACTGGACAATAATGAAATTGACTTAGTTACACTACAATTTTTATCAAAGCGTTTTTTATTGTCTTGCCAGGTATATTTATTTTCTTTAGTTTGATGCTTTGGATAAAACCTTGTTGTGAACTGTTACAGTTTGTTGCGAAGAAGCTAGATAAAAGATTAATGGACCTTGGAGGAACAGCTATTGTAGAAAGAGGCTTGGGAGATGATCAACACCCTTCAGGGTATGGCTACAAGTTATATTGCAATTGGATAATTTTACTTAGCATAGTTCAAACATACACATCTATGCTTGTAAAGTATGAAACATTGATGTTGTTAGATTACTGATTCATCTATCTAGAATGTATTAATTGAGTGTTCAATTATTTTTTATTTATAATCGATTTTCATTCAAACCCAAGATTACTTCTCTTATTATTTATGATTAATCGTTCTTCCTTTAGTTGAAAACATATTATCTAAACACGAGTAAAATTCTAATATCTACAAGGTATGGTCGGTGCAATGAAAAGGAGTTTGAAACATCTATTCTAATGTATAAGGCCAAGACCTCGAGTTTGGTCTCCAGCGTCTCCCACTAACGTCAGTAAAGCAAAACGATATATAATATCATTCAAATAATTATTACACAACTTTGAATTTCTGAACTAGATGAAGAAATACTCAAAGAGATATTAAGTTTATGTGGCCAACAATAAGGCATTTAAATGTTCTTACAAATTACTGCCCTACTTTAAACATCTGAACTAGATATAGAAACATTTAAAGAGAAGAGTAAGTTTATCGGGCAAAGGGAAAGTATCTCTAGAGCTCAAAAACAAAGAGGCATTAAGTTAACATGGGAAACAAGTAATGAAGCAAGGACGCCATCCCTTTGGTTACCAGATTTGTCTGCTGCTAAGAACACTCGAGTCTAGAGAGATGAAGGACATAACTTTATCTAAAAACAAATATTAGGCCAATGAAGCAACATTGTTATAGATTTTGATAGAATGATTCAAAGGATTATTTTAATTTTTCAAATGCTTTTGTAAGCAACAGTACATCTTTACACATGTGCATCCAAACGACAGAGGAAACGGAGGGAATTTACAGCCGAGAGAACAATAATAAATCATCCATAAAGAAGGAACAAGATGCATCTGGTAAATATAAAATGAAAAATGATGCCAAGATGATGATCCCTGTATGTGACTGAATGGTGCCTTCCTTTATACAGCCGTAAAGTGGTTATGAACACTACTCTGTCCCAAATCAGATTGAGAACCTAATTAAAAAAATTGAGCTTTAAGCTCCACAGAAAATGCACTAAATTTAACTAAACAGAAGACTGCCATTTGACACCATGTTCTTTCCTTATTTCTCTAAATAATGTTAACCTTACCAGGTGATACTGTTGTGTGCATTCTGCTTCAACAAATGAACCAAATTTTAAATGCAGCATGTTGCCAGAAAGGTTTTACATTTTTTTGACAAATCCTCCAAACCTTACTGGCATAACTTGTTCTATAGTGGAAGGACGCCCTCAAGCCTCACTTAGACATCAACTAACTTGTTTCATCAGAAAGTAGCTACTTACTTGCACGACACTATGTCATGATAAGTGACAATTGTTTCTGAAATTGAGTAGTTACTACTATTATTTTTCTATACTCTTTAATTTCAAAAGGTCACAGTGGCAAAAACTTGGGTACTTTGAGTTATGCTCTATGGAAGATATGAATCTACCTTTAATATTTTTCTATTAGAGCTTCCTACTACCTGCTATTGAGAACTTTGTTATACTGAATACCTCATGTTTTATAATTATTTTTTTAATTAAAATTATTATATTTTTAATAAAAAATCAATGTTTTCTTCTTCATTGTATGTTGTAATACAAACTGTGTTTCAAGTGACGACTAAAGATGGTATAATTATTTGTAGCTATGAAGCTTCTCTGGATCCTTGGATGTCTTCTCTGTGGAGAATGTTAAATATGATTAAACCACAATTCTTACCAAATGGTCCTGATGTTGTGATTCAAGATGCAGTTTTGATTGATCAACCCAAAGTCCAGATCACATATCACAACTCTGAAAATCTTGAGTCACGTTTTTCTAGTACTTCGGGTATTCCAAACTGGTTAAGTTCTTGGTTGACTTGCAATTTTTCCATATTTGTTACCTCCAAAAGTCTTTGCATGTATGTTGCTTTTGTTGTTTATGATTCACAATCTCTTTGAATTGGGTAGCGCTCTTCTATGCTTAGGTATTTATACTTTTCATATCAAGTAATGAACTAGTCTCAAATTTGTAAAAGTGCTTACTTTAATTACTTCAATACATAATCATTTTATGGAATTATTGACATGTTATTGGATGTGGGATATGAGTTCTGTGTTTGAATTGCTTAGTCTCACATTTGGGAAAAAGCAGTACACACACTTATATAATACTCCCAAAGGTGTGGAAATTTTGCTTTGGTGTTCTCAAATCTGTTTATGCTGCATTTGGTTGAGCTTTAGCTGTAATGGTTTGGTGGAGTTACACATTTTTACCCTCATTGTTGAGAAGGCTTTTTTTTTACTGTTATATTTGACTAGAATAACATGTGACTCTTTCAGATTTAACATGTCTTAGTATTCAAATTGGAAGTGCTCGATCAGTGCACCCTGGAAAAGCATTGTCTGACAGATGTACACCTGGCTGCTTTCTTAAGATGGTATAGGATAAGACACTGTATCATTAGTAGTTGTAAACAATATTTAGAATATGCGCATTCTACTGATCATTAGTGTTCAGTAACAGTTTTCAATAATTGGGGTGTTATGGTCCACTAATAAACAGTTTATAGTACATAGACCAATGCACCATCTCTGCTGTAGTATAGAATAATACGTTTGATATTTAGTATTTTACTGGTTTACATTTATTACAAGTTACAAATGAAATGTTTTTCGTGTGAAAACTATTTTATCAGCATGTGTGCGAGAAAGGAGCCACTGACTCTATGAATTTAACAAATCTACTTTAAAAATAAAATTGTATGATATTATATTGAATTCTTGATGCTCATACATACAGAATTTTAGATAAATCAAATGTTTGTATGTCAATTTTATTGTTAAAATTTCCGTGTATTTTACGAACTATAGTATCTAATCTATTAAAATTGATGTTGATTGATGAAGTGTTAATTGGTCCTTAGAACACGCTGAATATTGTAGAGTTGATTTTCTCAATGTGTTTCCTAAGCTTATATATTTCATGAATAAATTTTTCTAAAACTTATATACCACCTAGTCATCTGTTTCTGTATCATACCTCACTTTATTTTGTTCTGATCATGCAGGTAAATAATCTTCCTTTGACCAGATCAAACTGTGGAAAAGATGTTCGTCATTTTGAATTTGAATTTGTTTCACATGTAAGCTACCCTTTATCTTTGTTTTTTAACCTTGTGGCGGATAAATGTATAAACTTCTTAGTGTTGAAACACATTAAGAACAAATAACAATGCTTCATATCTTATTTTTATTTCCCATAGTGAAATTCCTGCTGCAAAATTATTCATCCACCTGATTTGAATCATGAAATGCATTATGGTTTCCTCAGGCTCTTCGATATGAGATTGGTGATGTCCTTGAGATTCTACCTGGTCAAGATTCGGCTGCAGTTGATGCTTTCGTTCAACGTTGTAATTTGGATCCTGATTCATTCATAACTGTAAGTAATTCAGTATTAGTTAATATTAATGTGGTTCTCCGATCTTCCTCAGTCAGCATTGACTTCACTTTATCCTGCATCGTGTCTAGACATAAATGTAACATTCGAACTATGTTTGATACATTTAATCAGCTAAATGACATCTTGTGAACGTCATATACAAATAAAAGAAGCAAGTCTTGTGGTTGTTTCTGCCATTACTTTCTGTTTTCAGGATCTCTGAAGCCATGTTTTCGCTGAAAATTTTTCTATCTAGGAATAGTATAACGATATAGTTGCCTGTTTTTGCTTGTACTTCATTTGCATGCATGCCTTGTACCTGATTGGTATTTTTGTTATTAAACTTTTTTTTCTTTAATGTGTATGTGCATTTTACTGCTAAGATATCTGCAAAATTTCAGGTTAGTCCAAGAGAAGTGGATGATCACAATGCCCATGATTCTAGAATCCCTGTCAAATTAAGAACTTTTGTTGAATTTTCGATGGATGTAGCTTCAGCTTCTCCACGGCGTTACTTCTTTGAGGTGAGATGTAGTAAGTTGTAACAGCACATTTTTTAAGCCATTTTTAAAAGATACATAATTAAATTCAATGCTTTTCTTTGTCATTTACTTTATGTTCTTTTTCTTTTCTTTTTGAAGTTCTTAACCTTAGATTAGATGCTTAATGAGTTAATAAATTGCTAGAATTAGTTGCTTTGTGTAATCAAACAGAAACTCACAATGACCGAGGAATTTTGACTTTTCAGTATATGTTTTGTCTTGGGTTTCTTTCCTACACAAATATCCACTAAAAATCCTAGTTAGCTCAGACTGTCGACCTTTAGATCAAGTCACATGGCAGGTCAAACCCTATATCAAATGCAAGCCTCTTCATAATATAGCATTCACCTAGTAGAACTAATAGCACACATCTTGGCTGTGGTGAGAAATAACCTCTGACCATCTAAGATAGAAACTGAAATCAAATGCAGCAATCCTGTGTTCTCTTAATTTTTAATATATGTTAGTGTTAATTTATGTAAAACCTATTATGCGACATTCTATAAAACAAGATTCATTCTTTTTATACCTGGGCAGGACATGTTTAATTTTTTGTTCGAAGATGTTATGTGTGATGTGTATCTTATAAGTTTGTTATGAGATATGATGATTTCTTAAGTATTTACATACAGGAAAGAAGCATGATAATAAACGCACATCAGCTTGGATATTTGAGTTTCTTCACAACTTATTAGATTATAACTTCTTGCATTAAAAGCCAACCTAGTATTACTGTTATGCTCCAGGTTATGAGTTTTTTTGCAACAGCAGAACATGAGAAGGAAAGACTTAAATATTTTGCTTCACCTGAAGGAAGAGACGACCTTTACCAATATAACCAGAAAGAAAGGAGAACTGTTCTTGAGGTAAGGTCAATGAATTATGTCATGTATGATTTTGCGTTGTGTCACTTTATTGTCATTTTTACACACTGAATTCTCCTTCGTGTTAAGCAGCTTCTAAGAAAGTGGGAAATGGTTAAAGGGTTGCGTCTAAAACTGGTCCATGAATGTAAAAGAATTAATGAAACAATAATTGATAAGATTTGGTGGTTCTTAAGCTTATATTCAATACGATGCATATGTGTATATATATAATGGGAGCATATAAATATTGGCTACCAAGATTAGTGATATCAGACAGATATTTTTAATAAAGTTTAAAATCTTATGTAAGAGAAATTATCAGATTACAGTTTCAGTTCCAGTCCCAAAATTCTGGTTCTATTTTGAAGGTAATTTGCGTTTTCAAATTAAATTAATAGCTTTTCATTTTATTCACTCTCAATGATATGACTCATTTTTCATTGGCATGAATATGCTAAAGTTGAATTGGGACGATGTTGATGTAATGTATGATGAATTACCTATTTTATGTTTTAGCCTTGAAAATGTTGTTATCTGTTTTCTTTAAAAAGGTATTGGTATTTTGGGTGAATATGTGAGTACTATAGGCTGGACATGTTATTTCGGTAATATTATTTTGGCACCATTGTTGTGAAGGACAGAAAATTAAGTGAAATAACCGAGGGGCTTCATTACTTAGGCTAGGAATGCAGAAGTAGATACCAAAATTTGTAGCAGTTCTGTGATTTTATTTTACTCAATCATGGTTTGTTTTCTTTCTTGGAAAATAAAAGAAATTTCATCGGAAGGGAATGATAATCCAAGAGGATATCATAGCCTCCACCCTGAACTGATGGTTTTATAATTTACCTACCATTTAACAATTATTTAGATATTCCTTGATTCTCTCTGTTTTTGTTTTTTGTCTTCTTCATTTCAAACTTATGCATATGTCTGTTCTCCATGTTTGGTGGTCAAAAAGGTGTTAGAGGATTTTCCTTCTGTAAAAATGCCATTTGAGTGGCTAGTCCAATTGGTTCCTCCTCTGAAACCAAGAGCATTCTCCATATCTTCTTCTCAATCAGCTCATCCCAATCAAGTACACTTGACTGTGAATGTAGTGTCATGGACAACACCTTACAAGAGGAAAAAGAAAGGACTGTGCTCCTCATGGCTAGCTGCTTTAGATCCTTGCGATGGTATGAAGCAAAACAAGCCACTTATAGCATTTTAGTAAGTAACCATCAGTATTACCTCTACATATACTTTTTTCCTCTTTCAAGCAGGTATCCTTGTTCCAGCCTGGTTCCATAAAGGTTTGCTTCCTGCACCATCACCATCACTTCCCCTCATACTTGTTGGACCCGGAACAGGATGTGCGCCTTTCCATGGATTTGTAGAGGAAAGAGCAGTGCAAAGTAGAACTACTGCAACTGCTCCAATTATGTTTTTCTTTGGTTGCTGGAATGAAGAGGGTGACTTTCTGTACCGTGACTTTTGGTTGAGTCATTCACAGAACAAAGGGGTGCTTTCAGAAGCAAAGGGTGGAGGTTTCTATGTTGCTTTCTCAAGGGACCAGCCCCAGAAGGTTTATGCTCAGCATAAGATGAAGGAGCACAGCCAAAGGATATGGAACCTATTAGCTGAGGGAGCTGCTGTTTATATAGCAGGTTCTTCAACTAAGATGCCTGCAGATGTAACATCAGCTTTTGAGGAAATTATATCTAAAGAAAATGGAGTTTCAAGAGAAGATGCAGTTAGGTGGATTAGAGCATTAGAAAGATGTGGTAAATATCATATTGAGGCATGGTCTTAGAACAAGTCATGAATTCCTTATACTTATTAGACCTTTGATAGTGCAATCATATCCAACTTTAGCTACCTTACCCTCATTCTATTACTGAGTTTTTTCATTCTATCTTTATTCTTTGATCATATGAGAAGTGTATGCATAATAATAACATTTTAAAAATTACTCCAAAGAAATCATTCAGAATTATTCTATAGACTCTTTTTTAAACAAAAGAAACGCAAAATAGACTCTTCTTTTCTAGCTTGCAAGTCAAATAAAAAGGAAGAATTGAAGTAAATTGGAGGATCGGATTATTCAATCCGTTCTAGCTCTGTTTGTGGAAATGTTTAATTAAAGGTGAGGAGTTTTTTCTTCAATTGATCTTCAGTTCTCTTGTTGTATCTTGTTAATACATCCAGCTTCAGATAACTTTAACCAAACGTTAGTTTTTCAACGTGGTTGTTTTATTCTAGGGTCACCGAATTTGCATCGTACGTTAGATTTTCTTGAATTTGGATATAATTGATTTCAATCCCATGAGAAGGGTCTGAAATATATTGTCAGATACATGGAAACTGAATGCAAATTTTACAAATTCAGGAGCATTGTGAATTGATAAGCAACTAACTCAATTCTTATTAAGATTTCAAAAGGTCCATCAAATTTTGGTGATAACCTTCTTGATTTTAAAACTATTCAAACTTCTAGATATGACCATTGATAGTCTAAATACTTTTACATAAATATATTAAATTTAATTTATTTTTCATTCATATGTATATTTATGTTTATATATTTATATACTATTTTTATATTATTTTAAAAAGTTATATATATCAAATTGTACTATCTTATAATTTTGAATAACATTTTTATATTGTTTTAAGAATCAAAATCAAAGATGATTTAAATATTTTTTTTTATCTTTTTAAATATTTTTTAAAGACAGAACCTTTATGTTTTTTATATTTCAAATACATAATGATTGATCTAACTATGACTGTGAACCTAAATCAAAACATTAACATCTATCATGGATCGATCAAATGTTCTAAAACGAACCTTAAATCCTTTATTTTTAGTTAGACATCAACTCCAATAATGAAATTACTCTACATACTTGTAGTTTATAAATATAAGTTAACTAATTTTTAATAATTTACAAATATAAGTCAAACTAATTTTTTAATATTTTCCGGAAGTTTCCAAAATTTTAGAAGTGAAATGTATATCTTAATGTAACACCATATTTTTAGAGATTACATGTATCCTCTTCAAAATATTATAATATATACTTCATTACCAAAGTCCAAGCAACGGATATATAAGTGTTGTGTAAAGGCAACATTTTTATAAGGAAGAGGAAGGGTATGTTGAGTTATTGCGGTCTTTCTGTTTGAGGTATTTTGTAACCCTATTTTGAGTAAGGTAATTCACAGTCTCTCTCTATTTGATTTCAATGCTTGATTTCTCAATTACTAATACATATCATGTCATATAATACAAATTTAATAGCAAAACAAAACAATCTGTTTTACAACTGCTTCAATCGCATTGCCCTCATCCTGTTTGTGAAATTGCTCCCTTAAACTCCTTCTTTACGGTTGTGTTTTCGGCGTGATTAGCATGTTCCGTTCATCGCTCCGCTCGTTTTCGACGTCGGCGAGGGCGTCACAGCAGCTGGAGAACCACAAGTTCCTCCCTCCGAACTCCTTCCTGGGAAGCTGGAAGGCGCCACGGGACCCCAAGGAAGCGGAGGCGCAGCTGGCGATGCTGAGAAGGGACTACGCAAAGCAAGTGAAGGAGGTTCGAAAGGAGTACATAAGAGAGATGGAAGCGATGAAGATTGAGAAAGAGCGCAAGGACGAGGCTCGCCGGGAAGCCCTCAGAATTGCCAACGAAGAACGCAAGAAGCTCAAGGCTCAAGCCGCTCAGCTCAGAGCCCAAGAACGCGACATCGAACGACAACAGTTTCGACAAATGTTGGTATGTTCCTCCAATCCAATTGTTTGGACAAAACTTATATGCAATTCATTATTGGTACAATTTGTTTTTGCCAATGTGCATGGTTTATGTTCGCATTAAATATCAGCATAGGTTACTGAGGTGATACTTCAATTTTGATTATAGTACAACGCTAAAAAGACCCATAGTATGCTTGCTGAAAAGTTAAAATGAACCTGGATTTACTGGCATGTCAATTTGTTTTATTCATATTTCAATTTGAATGTTTAAGGCTCAATTTCTGGATTTTAATTTAATATTGAACTCTAAGTTCACTCTTCATGTGTGATGCGTTATGTTTTGTTAGCATCCTGTTCTGCTGAATACATTGTTCTTTCTACTCTGTGAAAACAAGCATAAATCTGCAATAGGTTTCTGGAGATTTAGCCTTTAGAAAACTATTCTTGCTGTACTTGAGGTTGATTTTAGTGGTAAAGAGCTTAGTCTTAACTACAATATGTGTTCTTAATTTCTCTCTTTGGATACTTTGTTCTTTGTACTGCAATTGTTTGTCAATTGACGAAATATTAAATTTTTTGTTTGTGCTGCAAATCTGTCATTCAAGTCTGTTATGCAATTGAAACTATTTCTATTGTTTTGCTTTTTTATTATGAATTTGTGCTGAACTTTTATAAAAGAAAAATATTGCAATGTTCATTTCATGCTTTTCAGTTAAATTTCTTACATTCATGTCTTTAGCTTACTCTTCTTTTCAAAAGCTTTCCAAAAGTCTGCTAAATATGAGCGGTTGTTTCTTTAAAATAAGAGAAACCAAACACACGGCCAGGGGCCGTCTTAATTTTGTTTATTGTTATATTTATGATTGATATCTTATTTTTGTGAACCAGTTAAAAGAAAGAGCTGAGAAACTTGAAAACTGGAGGATGAAAGTCAAAATGCATGAGAATAAGAAAGAAGAGAAGAAAGAGTTATTGCGCCGACAAAGTTCAATGTGGATTGATGAAGAGATACTTGAGAAAAAAGTTTTGGAATCTATCGAAGTTCCACATTTGTTTTGAGGTCTGTGATATCTTGTTAGTAGAATTTAGTCCTATGAAGCACCCTCGTTAAGATATTTCTTGCATTTATAGAATTACATTCCAGTTTTTACCCAATGATATTTTGGGGATATTCAGTGTTTGGTTTTGGGATAAAGAGTTTTACTCAGCATTACAATATTAAATTGCAATGATATTGAATCTATTCTAGTGGCTAATAATTGTCAACTAGCTTCATGTACAACGACTTAGTGTGGTAGGGAAACTATAATTGAGATCCTGGTTTGGCCTTATTGAGGTGATTTGTTGTTGATAACACAAATCTGGTGATCATGGTATATGCCAGAATGCTATTACAAACTTCAAATGAAAACCGTATGCACTGGTTCAAAACCTTCACTTATTTGTTATTTATTGATTTGCCAGGGTGAGGTTCAGATTGAGATGATCTCCAAATGTTTGAGTTTTGTAAGTATGTGAATGTGTCCTGGCTGGAGTCCATTAAAAGTATTAAGAAAATATAGTTGAGACTTAAATACATTATTTTTTTTGTCTGTTTCATGCATTTGCAACTTTGATCTCTATAGAAACTTAATAGTACATTTAATCTTCCACTTTTTCAAAATTAAGCAAGTCTAGTCTACTGGTTAGATGATATATATGAATGTTAAATCAAAATTGTATTAAAATACTAAAAGGCTAAATATTCTATTAAACTTTTATAGGATAAAAATTTTCATCTCGTTGCTATTTTATATATAGCAGGTTCTTCATCTACTGCAGTTTAAAGGAAAAGCCTACTGCATATTCAATTCTTATAACGATGACAATTATTACTTCTATTTTTTCCCTTATTATAAAAGCATCGAGCTTAATTTTTCCATTTATCCGAGTAGAAAGAGAAGCGGCAAAAAATGAAATATAATTAAGGATTTCATGAAAAGAAATAAATATAAAAAGTATTATTATATAAAAGATATGTATGAATGAGGCAGCTTAATTGCAAAACCGTGTAGAGAAACACAAAGATAAAGATCTATTATTTTATTGAAGAGAAAATCAAAAAGAAAAGTTGTTTTAAAAATTAAACTTTTTGATTAAATTTCGTATATATTATTTTTATGTAATTTGTATTAATTATTTAAGGGCTAGAGTGAATTAATAATTTATATTAATTATTTTCATTTCGAACTTTCTTAATTATGTCATTGCATGAAAATATAATTAAAATGAAACTGTATTAATTTCATTTAATTCGATATTCATTAGCTCAAAGTAAACTAAACTGGAATTTGAATCCAGATGCATGTTTACTTCTAATATTTTACGATAAGAAAAAAAAAAACACTCTAAATGATCAATAACCAATAACTATACAATGTTGCTGCATAGGTTTCTTAACTTCTTTAAATAGATTTTTCGTGATTAATTTCATATCTTGGGGGATTGAATATAATTTTATTCAATTAATAATTAGAAGAAAAAAATCAATCTGATTAACTGTGTATTATTGTTTAAAAGTTTGACTTTTTAATAACAATAAAATAGTTAAATAATAATATAACAAAACTTGTATGCAATTGTTATAAATAAACTAAGAAAACAATTGCTGAATATTATTATTGTTGTAAATCTTTTTGTCTTTGAAAATTGCAACTCATTAGACTTTTATTTTGTGAAAACTTTATATTAATTCTTAAAATTTAAAAATATATTTTAGATTAGGCTTTATATAGTTAGATACATTCACGAAGGTGCATTCAGCGCTCTTTTTCATCTTCACAAAAGAAAGAGTATCCAAAAAAGTGAAGTGAATCGTAGGATCTTCTTTTGTTCCGTAAGGTAATGCGAATTCGCTTCCTCCACCTCTTTCTTTGGCTTCATCCTTTCTGCAAATTTTGATATTGCTAATGTTGGCTGATTCATATCATATAATTGAAACTTAATTGAAATTGAAAGATTCTCTTGAATTGAAAGAAGTATGAGTAGTGCCTGCTAAAACTGTTTCTGTTAGATGAAACAATTTAGCCACTCTCAATGCATATGTCTTTAATATTCTTTCAACAGTTTAGTGACTGCCCTCATTCTGTTTGTGGAAATGTTTGCCTTTTGTTTTCTCACATTCCCATCATCATCACAACTCAGAAGTTATTATCTGCACTTGTATCAAAAAAGGGTAATTGTGGTGTTCGTGTTTGAGGTATTGTGTTGTGTTGAGCAAGGTAATTCACAATCTCTCTCTTTGATTTCTCAATTACTGATGCATATCATATCATATAATGCAAATTTAATACCAGAACAAAATAATCCGTTTTAGAAATCGTTCAATCGCGTTGCCCTCATCCTGTTTGTGAAAATGCTCGGTTCATCGCTCCGCTCGTTCTCGGCCTCGGCGAGGGCGTCACAGCAGCTGGAGAGGAGAACCACAAGTTCCTCCCTCCGAACTCCTTCCTCGGAAGCGAAGGCGAAATACTTTGTTCTTTTACTGCAATTGTTTGTCAATTGATGAAATATTTAAATTTTTTGTTTGTGTTGCAAATATATCATTCAAATCTATTATGCAATTGAAACTACTTCTACTGTTTTTGTGTTAAACATTGATAAAATAAAAAAATAAAAAATCGTGCAATGTTCGTTTCATGTTTTTCAGTTAAATTTCTTACATTAATGTCTTCAGGTTACTTTTAGGGCATTTCAAAAGCTTTCTGAAAATCAGATAAATATGTCAAAGCAAAACAATCTCTTCTACAACTATTTCAATTGCATTGCCATAGTCTGTCTGTGGAAATACTCACTTTAACTCGTTCTCGATCATTGTGTTTTTGGTATCGTTAGCATGCTCCGTTCAGCAGCAGCTTCTTTCTCGATTTGTTTGTGGAAATGTTTACTTCTTGTTTATTTGCATTCCCCTCAGCATCACAATGTAGAATCTTTTAATTTATTTATTGTTCTTATGTATTTTGTCCGATTGCATCAACAAAAGGTAATTATATTGTGCGAAATTATGGTAACCCTTTTTTTCTCCATTTACCTAGATGGCTGGACTTTTAGGATATAGGAGCCTTCCACCCAAGGCAAAGAATTTGGTAGTTGCTGGGGGTTTGACAGCTTTTGTCTTTGGTGCCTACTTCTACACCATGAGGGCTGTTGGAGGCACTGATGAACTGCAGGTAGCAATTGATAAGTTTGAATCTGACAAGAGCAAGAAGGAGGGTGAAGCCAACATTCCATCTAAGGTCTAAAGCTCATTC
The DNA here is from genome assembly GCF_000741045.1 of Vigna radiata var. radiata. Lineage (NCBI taxonomy): Eukaryota > Viridiplantae > Streptophyta > Magnoliopsida > Fabales > Fabaceae > Vigna > Vigna radiata. Next base: position 20,350,244 of record NC_028354.1, on the reverse strand, counting down.
GTTCTTGTACAACAAAACAATACTTTTGGTCTGTAATCAAGCGTTTTACTCAGCTTGAGAGTTAAAACGAAGAATGATATTTAATCTAGAGCTAATAATTTCAACCAGCTTTATGTACAAATAATGTGTGGTAGGGAAACTATAATTGAGACCCTGTTTTGGCCTTTTTTTACTGTTTCATGATGATAATAGAAATCTGTGATCATAGTAATACTTAAGAACAAAAAACACTGGTGCTGTGATTTATCGCCCGAATTTCATTTCAAACTTGAAATGAAAATCAGATGCCTTAAATCAGAAAATAAGAAAAGTTTATTTCATAACTTAAAATTATAAGTTAATTTCAACTTAAGAAAGAAGTTTATATTTGTTTGAATGTTTATTGAAATATTTTACAAAGACAACTTTATTAACTATTTATCTTCGCATTATTAATTTTCGATTCTTCAAAAGGAGAAAAGAAAAACATTCATCTCTTCCTATTATCAAGTCTTTTGGACGTGATATTATGCTAGTTGTTAAGGTTGTTCGTGATGAGATTATTTGTAATAATTTTGGTTTTGTAAGTACGTAAGATTTTGTCCTACCTCTTAGATGGGTCTTGACTCTTTATTGTCTTTGCTCTGTCTTCTAGGACTTAAAAAAATATTTAAAAGGTATTATTAAAAGATGATTTTTTTTAGTAAGATAGTTTGTATAGTATTTTAAATATTTTTATGACTAAAGTAACAGAACTGGTTCAAGTAGTATGAATATCATTACGAAGATTGAATGTGAGATTCACCTTTTATTCATTTATTTTCATATGTATTACAATTCAACTACATGGAATTCAAATCCTAGTAATTTAGCACTTCACGTTCTAAAAGCATACCTTGTATTCCATTTCTAATCTTTCATAATCTGTAATTAATAGAAAATGCTTATATATGTAATTTAATTTATATATTTTATATTTTATTATAAAATATATGAGGGAACCATTACATATTCCAAAGAAGGCCGTCTTGATAAGTTTTGCTACCTGAGTCAAACATATTTCTTAAGATTAATATTAATTATATAGATTTTTTTCTTAATTAATACTTTACCCGTCCATAATTCAATTTTGATGATAAAACTATTTACATATATTAAAAAGGAAAAGTGAAAATTCGCAAATAAAAGGAAAAAAAGGTTTATATTAAAATGAAAATCCGTATAGAAATTCGGGGTGACCCGAGGAAGAACGGGGCAGAAAACGGGTCTGGTGTTATCTTGTTGCCTGTTTTGAAATGTGAGTGTGAGAGTGAGCGTGGCATCAGCAACAGCAAACTAAGACCTTATCGATGGCACTTCTTCACCCAAATCTTCTTCCATCCTTCAATTCCAAAGCTTTAACCTTTCCCTCTTTCAAACTCAAACCCTCCCTCTCCTTCTCCATCTCACGCTCCCACCGCCCTCCTCCAACCACCACACGCTTCACCCTCGCCGCTTCCGCCGCGGAAACCGTCGTTGCCCAAGAAGAAGCCCCTCCCACTCCCCAATCCGAGGTTCTCTTCTTACTTTTCGCTCCCAAACATTCAAATAATGCTTTCAATTTCTCTCATTTATCCACCTCTTTTAGAATTAGAAAGAAAAAAATCTCTTATTTATATATATATATTTTTTTGGTGATTAATAGAAGCTTGGAGTGGTTGTGAAGGCAGCAGAGAAGCCGAGACTTGTGTTGAAGTTCATTTGGATGGAGAAGAACATTGGAATTGCACTTGACCAGACGATACCAGGGCATGGCACTATTCCCCTGAGCCCGTATTACTTTTGGCCCAGAAAAGATGCTTGGGAAGAGCTCAAAGAGTTGCTTGAGAGCAAGCCTTGGATCTCCCAAAAGCAGATGATTATTCTACTCAATCAAGCCACTGATATCATTAATTTGTGGCAGCAGAGTGGTGGCAACTTATCCTGATCCCAATTCTGCTTTTCGAACATATTTCAAACATTTTTTGCTCCTGTATTATTGGGTTGGGGTAATCGGTGATGTTTTGTAATAATGAGATGTTTCTCCGGTTAATGTTCATGTTTTTTCTGTTGTATGTTCTTTATCTGGCTTTGTATAAGCTTAATTAATATTACTATTTATCAACATATCCCAAAGTTCTTTCAGACCTTTGGTTTCCTGTCTGTCACGTTTTATTAGTTAAAATGTTCTCTCGAACCTTGTACTGATATGGAGTTTTAGATTTTGTCTGATAAAATTGTGAGTTGTAGTCCTTACAAGTTGTCCGCCTTGGTTTTGTTCCCTCTCTAATTCAAGAGAAGCCATTCTGTTTGTAAAAAACTTTCTTGCAGTAATCAATGTTGCTGAAAAGGCTTTGAAAGGTCTAAAGTTTATTGTGTTCTTGGGTAGAAATTAAAACTTGAACAAGGACTGATTGAATTGTTTAACCTATTTGATTTCAACGAGTAAATTTTAATTGCAAGCCTCTGCGTCACTGCTTTATTTTACCATAAACATTTTGGTTAAAAAATAAGCTTAGATGCTCGGATCTCTCTAAAGACCTAGTCATGTTCACGAATTATCAGAAGAAAATAAAAGACTCGGGAGTCAGGAGTATGTTTTGAAGTTTAATTGTTGTCTCATTAGTTTCGAAGGGAAATATTCTTATTTTACAATTCGTGGTGTTCGACAAGGATGGATGTTTCACCCTTAACCCTGATTAAAGCTTTGTTCATCCATCGATGTATTGATCTCAAATATTTTTATGAGATGCAGGACCTATTTGTAGAGATTTCTGTTGCTTATACGGAGACTAAGAGTGTAACTTGACAGATGAAAAATAACAGGATTTCGATTGCTTCGATTTGTCGTTCATTGATTCATCTTCACTCTAAATAACATGAATAATGATGAGATATTGTTACAAAAACTTCCCAGTCGTGGGCCGTGGTCATGTATTTAACTAATCCAAATTCTTCTTCGTACCTCAGTATAGTAGAATTTTTTTTCTAGAACTGTATCTAGAGCTGTATATAGCCTATTGACATGCTGTCAGGTACTGAAGTAAAGAAGTCCCTTAATACCTAAATTATCTTATTTGAGATCTTATAGCAAATCCTGTCATCATTATCAATAGGATCATTGCTTTATAATATCCCTTATGCTAACAACCATGTTAAGCTTTGTGATCATCTCGCATCAATGATTTTCAGCATCATTGAAATAGAATAAAATTTACATGCAAGTAATGGTTTGCTCCCTTGAACATTTTTCCTTTTGTCCCAGGGCAACTTCTTAATGTTGCCTTTCTGGTCAGCTAATCTGACACTAGTGAGGAGAACAAGTTTCAGGCTTCAGCAGGCTAAATTGTTACCCTATTATTTTATTAGAACGAAACCACATGTCAAAAGAATTATCTTCAAAATGCAGCCATTAGAATCTGAATTGGATTTTTCTTATTCTGGAACAAAACCTTGGATGCAAGGTGTGGATATTTTTCTGAAATTTTTATGAGGTCATAATGCAGAGGTACAAGCTGCAGGACAGATGGAGCTAACACTATAGCATGTAATTTTTCTACAGAATTTTGAAATAAAACCAGTAGAACACATGGACAACAAAGTCTTGCACATCCTGGTTCATATCTTGAGTTGTGTAGGTTCTAATAGGTTTTGATTAAGTTGTGTAGGGATTTGTTAAAATGATATAATGAGAGTAAGATTCTCTCTGACACAGTTTTTTGTAGTTCTTATTTTATATCTTTTAACTTGTTTTTCTATGCATCGAACCTAACTTCGGCTGTTTATGTAAAAGGGTTGTAACATCTCTAAGTATTTTTCATTTTATATATTTTCTGCCGATAAAAAAAAATATTCTGATACATCTTTCCTTACAAATTGGCTTTTTATTTTATACTAAGTGCTAAATAATTTTGAGGTTTTGCATTTTGTATACTTATGAAGAAAATATGTTCCAATCCTCCATACTTTTTGTTATTCACCTTATGATCATCTACTCCTCATTGACATCATCTTCCAATCCACATGTTCATGATGTGTATGTATCTGCTTTTGAAGTTGTGTTGGATCCCTAGTTTCCATCACATGTCTTGTTGCCAAACGATGTTGAGTGGGATCAGATTGAGACCTCTGTGAATTCCATGTTATGGCGTTAGAAGAAGCATGAACTCTTTCTTCGTTGAATTTGAAGTCTTCATTTTCTGTAGCTGCATCAGAATTACTGTTGTGATCATTGTTATCCTCTCTATTTCCTTCCTTCACATGTTCCTTGGAAATTAACTCAGCATTCTTTGATATTGCTGTCATGTTACCTCTTGGATTCAGACCTAAATGAAAGTCTTCCCATGCAAGTGTTTTAATTTCCCTCCTTTCCAATGCTTTTAGTTCAATATTGTGATTTGAGTGTTTACTAACTTCAATTCCAAAAGATTCAGATTCCAAGGCTTTTTCAGCAGCCGCAGCAGCTGTATCAGTGTGTCTCTTCCTTTCTTCATTCCTATCAAATACAAGCTCATTTTGAGTAATTTTTTCTTGATTATTTTGGATATTAACTTTATGGTGATGATCATCAACACTGTTTTTTATGGTTTCAAGTTCATCTTGTCTTCGTTCAACATTCAATTTGTCCTGAAATAGTGTAACAGAATTCGTTTCAGTGTAAATATCACAATTCAGTGCATACTGTTATTTTGAGACAAGGTGCTCTTACTTTATTGATCAATACAGGCTTCTGCTCCAAACGCAAAGTAACTCCAATTTCCGAAGCAATTTGTTTCAGCGCTTTCATTTTGATTTCCATGGTGAGGCGCTTTGGTGAAAGCTTTTGTATCATCTACACAAACCAAGCAAAAGTTATCAGAATAATGGGAAATTCTCTTGAAGGAGTTCTCTTGCAATAACTAATCAGCACCTCAGAGTTCACTCTATTATTTTTGTGCAACTCAACAGCATGGTCTGCAAACTCCTTCCCAAACCTTGATGTTAAAATCTCTCTTATCTTGTGCAGCTCTGGAAAATCTCCACACCTTGAGGATGCAAAGATAAGGCTAGATGTTGTTTCCATGAGATTAACAGGGCACTCCCTACACGTGTTCAAAAAATGCTAAATTAGCAAATGAAGACAGTTAAATGCATGCATCGTTTAATAATCCATCACCACTTCAGTTTGGTGTTTCTTCAAAGATTCACTCAACAGCTATAGAAGCAAGGAGAGAAGAAAACTTACTTGCTGGTTTCAAGAGCTTCAGCTCTTTCTCTCAGGAAATTACAATAGTTCTCTATCATAGAAAACACTTCCAACATGTTTTGTTGTATTATCCATTGATCCACCTGTTAATAAGTAATAGATAAATTCAATATATATTTACGTGTAAGAGAGAAAGAGAAGAGTTTAGAGTTCAGATTCTCTGCTGATTAAAAGTATGCTAATATTGGTATATTAAAATTCTTTTCAATATTATTTAAAACAAAAAAAATCAGTGTTCATCAATGTATTCTGAAGACAGAGTAGAGGGACAGTACCAAAAACTCAATAGAGAATTCAATTTGAGTTCAGAGTGTGTGATTATTGGCAATAACTTACACGAAGTAGAGCAGGGTCATGGTAACCAAGGTTTAAGAGTTGAGAAACATCAGAGTGAGCATAAGAGGCTCGAGCTTTGTGCTGATTCTTCAAGATAACAATCCTAGAAACAGCAAGTGTGGTGATGCTTTTGATCTTGGAAGTGAAGCCTTTTCCAAGCAAACCCATGTTATGTTATGAATGGAATTTGGTGATTCCTTGCTTGTGTGCAAAAGGGGTGAGGAATGAAAGAAGGATTTTATGATCAAACGACTGTAGTTGCAGAGTTGAGACTTTATTCTGTGAGATAATGTTAGTTGTCTGTCAGATATAAATGAAATCGTCTCCAGAATAATAAATATGAGTTTGACAGTCATTTTTTGTTTTGAATTGGCCTTGTTTGAGTAGTTCCTATCTGGAACATAAATACTAGAATGTCTGATAATTTCCATTGGAAACTGGTCGTTTTTCAAAAGGGTCCATCACTATGACCCCTTCTCATGCAACTAGTTTAGAATTGGAAAGGTCAAAAACCTTATATTATTGCCATAAGTCATGTGGATTATTTAGGTAGTTCTATGCTGGTTGAAGAAGTTGTAGAAAAGCGTAGGATTGGTCTTTGTAAGAAAACATTTATAACAGTATATTAATAGTATATTAATATTTTAAGAAAAGTTGAAAATTTGAACAGCATTTGGTAGCCACCATGGTAGAAAACTGAGGCGCGTACTAATGCCATTTTCTTATGTGGCTGCGTTCTAACCAGGGAATAAATAGTGTGTGCAATGTGTTAAAAAATTATATGAAATTGAAATAGGTGAATTTGGCTGCTGTGACAAGGTAGAACCAAGCAAATATTTAGGTGCATGTAATAGAAAATCCTTATTATGAAAATAACAAGGGTTAAATATGTTTTTAGTCCCTATACTTTGGAGCGATTTTGGTTTTAGTCCCGCTTTCAAACTATGGTACAATTTAGTCCTTCAACTTTAGAAAACTCTAGTTTTAGTCATTTTTACCAATTTTTTTTAACTTTATTTGTTGTTTCAAACGCGTTTCTCAGTTAACATTGAAGCAAAAATGTGTCAAACAGTGTAAACAATCCAAATGCTACAATGAAACGTGCTTGAAACAAAAAAAATAAAGTTAAAAAAATTTGATAAAAAGGACTAAAACCAGAGTTTTCTAAAGTTGAAGGACTAAATTGTACCATAGTTTGAAAGAGGAACTAAAACCAAAATCGTCCCAAAGTATAGGGACTAAAAACATATTTAACTCAAATAATAATTAGTTAAAGAATATTATTATTTCGATTCACCTTCGTGACTGCGCGAATATCCAAGTATATTTGATTTCGTAATGAAAATTGACTTCACCTCCTGTTAAACTTGGAGAAAAATAATATTCCAAAATCATTTACGTTTTTTTAGATTCTTTTCTCAACAAAATAAATGAATTTAGAATATTTCATTAAAAATGTATTATTTGAGTTTAAAAATTTAAAAGAAATTCAAAGTATAAAATGAACTTACTAATTTAACTATTTAAGGATGCTCTTTTTATCAACTATGTTTTAAGTATTTATAAAAATATTAATATAATATTTATATAAATAATAATAAAAGAACATTTTATTATTTATTATTAAAAATATATGACGTACAATTATATAAGCATTGTACGTAACAATAAGAAATAACTTTAAAAACAGAAAACAACTTTCAACTTATTCTTAACTAAGTACAACAATAATTTAAATCTAAATTATATCTTCAACAAAGTTGAAAGAAAATGGTCGAACATAAGAAGAGAAAGCGTTCTTCTTCGAAGGATGAGGAGAGGGATAGAAAGAAAATCCAGATTAATTATCCAGATTCTCCAAATGCGTCAACAGAAGAGTCTCTCCCATACACGGTCAGAAAAGTCATCTCCAATTCTTCGAGCGGGGAGACCACCGCCCAGTGTGGCTTCTGATGGTATGAGCATTGATGAAACAGTTGCGTCAATTTAGAATAGAAGCATCATTTAGGAAGCAAAACGTTTAATATATGATCTTTAAACAATGTAAAACGTTAAAACTTATTTTATAAAATTATTTAAGTTTCATTACATTATTAAAAGCTAATTAACATCGGTTATTTTGGGTTTTTAACGTCTACAACTGAACCGATGTAATTTCCGATGACATAAATGCGACGTCGGAAGAATAGTATAACCGACGTCTATCGCGACGTCAGTCACTAACAGGTCTGACGTCACTAAACGTCGATGTAAGGAGAAAATGGACGTCTAAAGACATCGTATAGACGTCGGTCCACGTGACGTGTTCAAATACATTGCATCTTGCTGGAAAAAACAAAAACTAACAATGGCATTGTTGAAATATAGGTATTGAAACTGGAGGAGCAGCTTTTGGAAGCAAAGAAGGAGATTCAGCTGTGCCAGCAGGCTAGGGTGAACACTGCAGTTCCCCCATTTGCGAGAATACTTCCACCAGTTTTGTGCTGTTGCTGGAGCAGCAGGTGCAGTGGGGGCAGCATCCCGGAGGCGGCGTAGGAGAGTCGTTGCTCAGCAGGAGCAGGTGCCCGATGAGGAACCAGCTCAGCACGCGGAGCCCTTCCAGATGAGGGACATGCATATGTTCCCAAATAATAACTATTCTTGAAACTTTGTTCACCATGTATCATAACTCCTATATGTCTTGATCTCATTCTAGTCATTATTGGCAAATAGGTTACCTTTATCCGAAGTAGAAATTAGTTATAATCTTAAAGTCATAATGGTTTATTTTCATTGCCAGGTGACTTTCATTGCCAGGTGACTTCAAGGAAGGATCAACAACAGTATTAGATCCACGAAGATGAGCCATACAGTTTTGTTACAGTTAACGAATTTGCCAAGACATTTCAATGCTTCCATGTTGGTGTAGATCTTAGAGAAGAGCTAGCCATTCGGGAAGAATAGAAATCAGTATTAAACGGAACGGGGACAGGGACGGGGTGTAACCTTGAAGCAAGAGGTCCTCGTCAGATTTCTTGGATGGCTCTATCCCTGTCGTGGGATTAGTGTGACGTGTATGGGTTGGAGTTGGTTTGGAGAGTCGAAAAATAATTTCCTGAGAGTTGAAGACGACGAGGACGAACTACGCTTCAAGAGTGGGTTGTTGACTGCGCAGCAGGGCTCACAGTGGCGGCAACACCTAGGTAATATTTCGGAGAGGTATAGAAAAAAAAATTCGATTTAGGTTTTTAAATTATGATTGTAAAAGATTTGGATTTAGGTTTTGAAATCTGTTTGTTTTTATGATGGTAGGATTTATCAAGATTGATGAAGAAAATCAAGAATTTGATGCTAAAGATTGCAGATGATTATGCAAAAGTTGAAACGGAGGAAGACAGGTTACTTGCGGGAAGATTCATCAAGTTTTGTTGTCTGATGGTAAATTGACTTACCAATCCTTGAAACAATCAAGAATCAAGTATTTTTTTTCAAAAATAAAATGTAAATTTTGTGCAGAACGATACTTTACTTATTCACTGTATTACTTGTAATGATTTGGTATACTTGTCAAAAGTTATGTACAAAAACTAACTATGACGTACATGTACGTTATAATAGGTCTACAACAAAAATTTACGTCATGCTTGAACATATTGAGATGACTTAAATTTTTGCTACATATGTAGACCTATTATATACATATGTAGACCTATTATATACATATTGGGAATAATAAACAGTTAGTGTTTTCAGATTTAGAACTTTTCCAAAGTTTCGGACGTTTCCGGAGTTTCCGACGTTTCTCGGGAGTGGGCATCGTGGAAGCCTTTCAATACGTCTATAGATTTCTTCAATAAAGCTGATTCCTAGGACGCATCTTCATAATCATAATCTTCAAGCAATCTCGGTAGCCTAGCAATGTGGATCATCGCTGCTTCAGGGTAAGCTCCCTCCAATCTTGCATTCGATATTCTACAAACCCAAAAATAAAATTAAAGATTTAATAAAATAAAAACTGAGAGAGAAAAAAAAAATTACTTGAGAACTTTGATTCTACCTCAGGACGTTTGCTTTCGAACGAAAGTGAATGAAAAAGCCGAACACATTAACTTTAATTACTCAACAAAAATAAGTTATATTAGAGTTTTCATTCGCTGCTTCAGGTAATACCTAGTAATACCTGCAACTACGTATAGTAAAGCCGTGAAGGGAGTAAGTAATCAATGTAACTAACACTACGCGGCAACGATTATGATGTGACGTCTATAAGCAGTTATATTATTTATCGATTTGAGATGATTTGATATGATTGGTGGAAAATGTTTCTTAACAACAGCATCATTTCTTTTGATGTTTACATAGAAGGATTAAAATTAGATTATGAATGTGTTTGGGAAAATTAGATGAAGTAATTAACTACTTTATACAATTAAGATTATTTGATAAGTTGAAAAAAATGAAAATGATATATGAATGTAAGTTTTGCTATATAAATGAAATTTATATTTTCAATATAAAGATATATTATGTAATTGTAATTTGAGTGCTTTTAAAAAAAGTATTTAAACTTTTTAGTCTTTCTATTTATTTTTGAAAGTTGTATCTATCTAATTTGTTTTGAACAAATCATTCTAATAAATATTAATTTAATTTATTTTTTGAAATTATTTTTTTATTACTTAACTTTAATTATTATTTTACAAGTAATTTTCCTATAACATTGTGTAACGAAACATTTATGATTAGAAAAGAAAGAAAAGAAAAGTTTAATAAAAAATATATTACAGCATTATAGGTAAGAAAATAATTAAATAATCTCAACTTTTAAATCAATCACTTTAATATATCTTACTAAACACTTTTATATTAGTAAAACTAACTTATATGTTAGTCCAACAAACTATTATTTAAGTTATTAATACAAACACATTTTATTATAGTCTATAATATATTTCTAACATTATTTTTAATAGATAAAATCATTGCAATTATTTCTTTTTCACTTGCTTCATTGTGTAACATTTTTAACTACTGTTTTGACCGTTATCTCTCTAAGCTAAAAAAAATCCAAATATTTTAATTAGTCTTTCTTAATCAAGGTTTTGATGAGCTATGATCTCCGGTGAAGATGTTTAAAAAAAAGAATTAACAAAAAAATTATCCACCTTCTAATCATTTAACAGGATATTAATTTGGAAACAACGTTGTATTAATATGCAATTTTTATCCTCTCAATTAATGTGCAAACAACATTCTAGAGGTATCTTATTATATTTTTTTAAAATGATATCATTTTGAGATATATCTTTTTCCGTTTTTTTATTATATTAGTTTGTTATATCCTTTATATTCAAGCCTTCATTCTCTTGTAACAGAAGCTTCTTTTCTCCAAACATATTGAGATGTTTTCTTTCAAATGTTTTGTCAAACACTTACATAAAATCCATTAATGTGTAAAAGAAGTATTTAGAGATTTTACTTTGCTAATATTGCAAAGTCCTCTCTGCCCACCATTTTTCTCTTGTGAACTAAGTTTATGGTGACATTAGAGATAGCTGATGATGGAATTAATAATTTAAAAGTTTAGTTTTGAGCTTCGTGAACAGTTTAAAAATTTGAAGTTTTAGCATTAATGATTTTTTATACGAAAGTTTTTCAAGATTTTACTCGATTTAAGGGTTTCCTTGTTACTCGTTTATAATTATTAAATTTAAAATGTTAGTTTATATATATAGATATTTAAATATATGCGTCAAACTCCAAACTCGTAAAAAGTCACCACTGTTAAGACTTTTATTTAATAATGAAAAATTTAATTCATTTATTATAAAATATACAAAGAAACTTAAACATTTTCTTCAGTGAAAAAGCATTTTAGGTTATGATAAATTCAGAAATTTGATTGAGAGTCCAAAATGTTGAGTAAACATGAGTTAGATGATATATGAAAAAAAAATTACAGAATCATTGACTTAAAAATTTATATTGCGGACTACATGTTATATATATACATATATATATATACATATATATATATATATACATATATATATATATATATATATATATATATATATATATATATATATATAAGTTAGGTTAGTTCGTAATTTATTGTGTCCAAATTTTCTTGATTAATTATCGACTCTCTTTTTCGAATAACCCAACATATTATTTAATCGTTAAATATTTTATTTGTCAAGTATGTAAATAATACTCTTATCCTTAATATCACCTCTTATTCTAGTTAAAAATATCCTTTTTACATTTCAATACTTGAACTTTGTAATAACTTAGCAATAATACTCATAAGAGGTGGTATTTAATTTGAATTAGAGTTGAACTCATGCAAAAAAAAAACTCCATCGCATAGAAAAAACAGCTCAACATATTGAAACGCATTAAGAAAATAAAATAAAATGCAAAAAAAAATGAAATAACAATAATAGCTGCTTATACCTTCTCTAGCTTAAGTTATCAACTTACTCCCAAAACAAAAAGATAATGATATTTAGACAACATTTTTTTTACAACATTTGAACATTGATTACGTGTATTGGTCAAAAATCACTCCACAATAATGTTTATGATTATTATTATTCATTGTGAAGTGATTTTTGACCAATCATAGATTGACACATAATAAATGTTCAAATGTTGTCAGAAAAATGTTATCTAGATATCATTATCCAAACAAAAATCATGTTACGAATTTGCCATTATTAGATGTCTTTTACATTAGGTGCAAAGTCTGTATTATTTAATCATTAAATGTATGTTTATAAAAATAACCTAAAACAATATATAATATATAAGACTCATAATACTCTTTCTACATTCAATCATATTAATTATAAATATATTTTTGTTCTTTTAATATATTAATACTTTTCACTAGTACAAAACAGGTTTTTTAAGTATGTTGTTTTGAACTTTTTAAATTTGTTTTATCGTAGACTTAGATTTGATTAAGTATTTTGTTGACTAATTAAAAGCATTAAATAAAATACATTGAGATAGAAAGAATCATGTGTTTTTATGCTTTTAGACAAAAATTAAATTTAGATAATTCTTTTTTTTTTATTTACATAAATGGACAAATTGTGTAGTTTCTACATGACTTCAAATGAAGAAGTTGTATAGGAAATACACGACTTCTACACTATCACAACAAAAAAGGTGAAGTCGTGCATTGTACTACTTCTATACTTGTAATCGATTACCAATGTCTAAACACGTATGGGAGACACACGATTTTACTTTTTTGTTGTGGTAATGTAAAAGTCGTGCACCATCGTACTACTTATTCATTTAAAAATTGTGTGGGAATTACACGACTTGTCCATTTACGTAAAAAGAAATACTTAGATCGGTAATAACATTTAATTTTTGCTTAAAAATGTAAAAAAAAAAAACAAAAGAAAAAACTATTTCTTTAAATTAAATGTACATTATCAACAACTTCACTACATTTAATTTAAAATTAATTAAAACGTAAAAACATTTAAATGTGAATTTAATATGCATGTATGGAATATGTAAAAGTTATACTACTTCAACAAATAAAATCTCATCATTAAGACTTTTAATCTAGTACGTACAAAATCACTTATTTTAAATTGAATTGATTAATATTGTGTACACGTGTTTCTCATTATAGTCAATTTATTTATTATTTAGCTTATGAAATATCTGTTCATAAATTAATAGCCTAAAATAACATAAAATACTAAAAAAGAATTCATACAATGCATATGTGAAAAAACAAAAAACTTATTTTATTCATAATACTACTCATCACCATGTCTAAGTACACAGGACTTGTAAAGGAGAAGAAAAAAAAATATAAAAGCAAACATTATAGATCATAATTAATTTTTCTTTCACCATACGTACTATCTAATTAATTTTGCCTTTATATTTTTTTTCTTTTATTATTTATTACTAACTCCATTAACATGATGGTCCTTAGTCAAATCAGCGATTTTGTTAAACACAAACCATGGCTTGTTCACCAATTTGAGATGTCTTTTTCACAACAGTTGTCTCTTCTAGAAATTGCTTCAATATCTCCATGCATGGTTTGAACACAATCTCTTCGTACAATTGTTTATAATCCACTCCATTTAAAACAGCCTCAAACACTTGTGTGGAATCAATTCTGAACATTTTGAAGTCATGGTTCATGTTTCGGATCTTCGAGAGTTGTCTCTCAGCCAACTTATGAGTGTTCTCTTTGGTTTTCGTAATAGCATGTTGTAGCATCTTCTCCTTCTGAGCCTCGTCGTCTATTTCCTTCTCCCGAAGGAAAAACTCTCCAAGCTCAGGAACTCCAATGGCTCTTCTAATCCCACGACTGCAATCTGCTCCAGCAACAAAAGCTTCTCGAATCTCATCCACAACTCCAGCATCAACCATTTCGTCCACCCTTTTGTCCAGATAAGGAAACAACACTGGTAAAGACACATCGACCCAAATGAAACAACAATCATATTTGGAACAAAAAGCAACGTCAGGGTCCTCGAGCAAGGCTGTGAGGTAAGTGTTGGAGCCACCCACGATAATGGGTAGGTGTCCGTTTTGAACGATGGTATCAAGAGCGTGAAGGACATGATAGCAAAAGTCATGAATGGTGAAGTCGTAATCAGGGTCGTCAACGATGGCAAGAAGATGATGGGGAATGCCAGAACGTTGAGACTCTGAAACCTTGTTGGTGATGATGTCAAGACCCTTATAAATTTGGATTTTGTCAGAGTTGATGATTTCAGAGGGAAATTGCATGGCCAAACTGATGGAGAGTTTGGTCTTACCTGAGCCAGTTGCACCCATTATGAACAAAACCTTCTTCTTCCCAACCTGTGAAGGTGAAGTAGTGAAAGAAGCCATATCAGAATCTTGTATGTATTGCTAGAGAAGATAGATAATGTAAGAAACATAGACAAATCTATATATTTGAACTAAATAAGAGTTCTTATATTTATTAGTAAAACTTTATTAATTCATTTAATCACATATTAAATGTCTCTTCTTCTTTTTTTTCCTTTTATCTTACGTGATCTACAAATGTAAGAATATGACAAAACTCTTACCTTATATATATACATATATCATTGATATGTAAATTTGATTTCGTAGATAAGTTTTGTAGATAAGTTTTGTGGATTTTGTTTCTAGTCCTACACATTTAAAAGAAAAGGAGATATAAAATAAAATAAATAAAAATAACTTATGAATAATGTGATAAAGGTACAAAAGTATATAATCGTATATAAATTATTGTAAAAAATAAAATATTTAATATATTTTGTATAATGACCGGAGGTTGATTAAACTGAATTAATAATTTTAAAAAATAAATACATTTTCCTTATGATTTAGATAACATGAAGTATCTAGAATTTTGTAGCTGTTTATAGTGGTGTTGTAACATAATTAGGTGGAAAATACGTGTAGTTTGTAAGACAAAAAGGAAAATAAAAACTTAACGTTCAAGCATTTAAGAACTATAATGAATTTTCATATAAGGTAACTAGGAAAGATTGTATTTCTATTTATGAAATGAAGATTCTTTTAACTTTTATCACATTAATAGTGGAAGTATATGTTATTATTTTTTATAATAAATAATCTTTTAACCTCTATAATATTAAATACTAAATTATGGTTTAATAAAGTTTTTAAGTTATTTATAAAATTGAGCATTTTTATTGAATTTTATTTGATTTTTATGATATGTTAAGTCTTCAAAATTTGTATATTTTTAATTAAGGCTTTATCATTTAATTTGTTTATTGGAGTAACATTGTTATCAGTTTTCTCATCATATTTTCATTTGAAAATTAAAATGTGAGTATAAGATTTCATGTTAAATACAGATAATTAAAGTTATTATCAATTTTGATTTGAAAGTTATATCTCTAAACTTTTTGATGAATTCTATTTTAAATATCTATTACTAACAATGTTATAGGTTTTGTCATCATATTTTCATTTGAAAATTAAAATGTGAGTATAAGATTTCATGTTAAACAGAAATAATTAAAGAAAGTATTAAAAAAAACTCAAACTTATTATCAATTTTGATTTGAAAGTTATATCTCTAACCTTCTTGATGAATCCTATTTCAAAAATCTATTACTTACATTGTACTCACTTTTGCTTGTTTATTGGAATAGCTTATCAACGAGCGAGGAAATATTGTATACGCTTCAAGTCATTTAGAAAGATTAGCTGAGATGGATTTGCAAGATGGAAGGATTGAGTTAACCTTGCTTGAGTGAGGAGATTTGAGGGTGTGGGTCACTTTTTGCTACCTTTCACACCCACACGTCTTTTTACCATATATCAACCCTCACGCATTCCCTTTCTCACTTAATCCTAACCTATGGCAAAGAGAACGGAAACGACGACAACATCGAGAAGTACCTCTTCAAGCTGGTGCGAATCGGGACTCTATATGGTCAACAAGTCTATCCTCGCACATAATGAGTTTGACAGGAACTCCAAGGCCACAATTTGGATGGACTTTCAAATGTAGGTGCTGGAGATCAACGACGAGGAGAGGCAGGATAGGTATTTTCAATAGCAATAAGCGTTCAGTGAATTGAATTTATTAGTTTACTAAACACTGAGATGTTTAGAGTATTGAATACTTTTTAAATGTAGGTGGTGAAGATTGACAATAAGGAGAGGCGAGAGAGATATTTTCAATAACAATAAACACTCACTTGAATAGAATTTATTGGTTTACTAAAAGTTGAGATGTTTACAGCATTGAATATTTTCCAAACGTAGGTAGTGGAGATTGACAGAGAGGCAAGAGAGATATTTTCAATAGTAATAAGTGTTCACTAAAATATAATTTATTGGTTTACTAAAAACTGAGATGCTTAGAACATTGAATATTATCCAAACGTAGGTGGTGGAGATTGACACAAGGAGAGGCGAAAGAGATATTTTCAATAGCAATAAGCGCTCATTTGAATATAATTTATTGATTTATTAATAATTGAGATGTTTAGAGTATTGAATACTTTTTAAACATGGGTGGTGGAGATCGACGACAAAGAGAGGCGAGAAAGATATTTCCAATGGCAATAAGCGCTCACTTGAATAGAGTTTATTGGTTTACTAAAAATTGAGATGTTTAGAGTATTGAATACTTTTTAAACGTAAGTGGTGGAGATTGACGACAACGAGAGACTAGAGAGATATTTTCAATAGTAATAAGCCCTCACTTGAGTAGAATTTATTGGTTTATTAACAACTGAGATGTTTAGAACAATGAATATTTTCCAAATGTAAATGATGAAGATTGATGACAAGGAGAGACGAGAGTGATATTTTCAATAGCAATAATCGCTCACTTGAATAGAATTTATTAGTTTACTAAAAACTGAGATGTTTAGAGCATTGAATACTTTCCACATGTAGGTGGTTGAGATTGAGGACAAGGAGAGGCAAGAGAGATATCTCAATAGAAATAAGCGTTCACTTGAATAGAATTTATTGGTTTACTAAAAATTGAGATGTTTAAAGTATTGAATACTTTTTAAATGTAGGAGGTGAAGATCAAGAGCAAGGAGAGGCGAGAGAGATATTTTCAATAGTAATAAACACTCACTTGAATAAAATTTTTTGGTTTACTAAAAACTCATATGTTTAGAGCATTGAACACTTTCTAAAGGTAGGTGGTGAAGATTCACAACAAGGAGAGATGAGAGATATTTTCAAATAAGTGTTCACTTGAATAGGGTTTATTCGTTTACTAAAAACTAAAATGTTTAGAGCATTGAATACTCTCCAAACATAAGTGGTGAAAATTGATGACAAAGAGAGACGAGAGAGATATGTACAATAACAATAAACACTCACTTAAATAGAATTTATTGATTTACTAAAAACTGAGATATTTAGAACATTGTATACTTTTTTTAAATAATATTTAAATCGAGTAGATAATATTTCTCTCATTCATTTAATCATTTGAATTTTTTACCATTAATTTAAACGTACTCAATAATGCTTATATAGTTTTATAACCTCAAAATTAGAATAAAATAGCATTTTTTTTCTCATTGCATTTAGAGTAACAAATAAGTAATGCACAATTAAAAAAATACATATAAATTATGTTAAAATTTTGTATGAAAATCTTTCAAAATATATTTTTTCTTTGAGATATCACGTTGATAATTTATTAATTTTTTAATTTGTAGGAAATCCGAATTGATTTCGAAAAAATATAAAAATGGATAATAATAATAAGGGTTAAATATGTTTTTTTCTCTTAACTTTTAGTAAAAATTGAAATTAGTCCCTCTTCAAAATTTTGGCCTAATTTAGTACCTCAACTTTAGAAATGTATAAATTTAGTCATTTTAACCAATTTTTGTTAATTTTATTTTATGTTTCAAACGCGTTTCTCAATTAAGATTAAAGCAAAAATGTGTCAAATAGTGTAACCAACTCAAATGCTATCAAGAAACATGCTTGAAACATAAAAAAAAAAAAAAAAAAAAAAAAAAAAAAAAACTAACAAAATTTAATTAAAATGACTAAATTCATACATTTCTAAAGTTGAGAACTAAATTAGGTCAAAGTTTTGAAGAGAGACTAATTTCAATTTTTACTAAAAGTTAAGAGACCAAAAACATATTTAACCCTAATAATAATAATAATAATAATCCAATAAAAAGATTACTAATTTTTATTTAAATTTAATCATCAACCGAATTTTCTAAATTAATTTTAACTTATCAAAAATATATTTTATACTAATTTTAACTGTAAAGACAAATGTGTAATATTTAGCATTATTTAGCATTATATATATATATATATATATATATATATATATATATATATATATATATATATATATATATATATATATATTCATAACTTTTACATTTAAATTTTTCCGCTTTCAGTTTTAAATTTTTTAAGATAAACAATATAAATTTTATCTTTAAATCTTTCTAAATTCATCTTCTTACTTTCTTTCAACTTCATAAATCCATATTTAATAACGAGACGGAAGTATTTATCTAACATATGAAAGATAAAATAATACTCACTCTTCTAATTTATAAAAAAGGAAACCAAATCGCAGCATTTAATTGAAAAATATAAATATTTTAGTAAAGTAAAAGTTAAATAAAAATTCAATTAAAAAACTTAAATATATCTGCGAAACTGGATTAAAAGTAATAATATTTTTTTTCTAAACTTTTACATGCAAATCCAATCAAAAACATCTAATTATTAGACGGTGTGTGAAGATTAATAATGTTATTATGAAAAATATAACACTAGAAACACAAGTGTGATAAACTATTCTAAAAGAATATTATTTTAAATTATCCCAGATACTTTAATACAATCGTCAAATATATGCTGACATTGTACAGTTTTAAATATATAAAAAAAAATTATTACTTTTATCCTTCTGCAAACTTTAAAATAATTTTTATGTTCTTGATTACGAAAATGATGAACGTGGATTTCAATGCTATATATGTTTATGAATTAACGTATAGAAAAAATATGTCGTAAATTAGAATGGAAAAAAGTTATTATTGTTTACTTCAATCCAGTTATAAAATGGAAAAAGAATAATATGATACTCTCAAGATAAATAAATAAATAAATGCAATAGAATGATTATGTTCTATTTAGTTTTATTTCAAATACTTTAAATAATTAAAACTTATTTTATTTAAATTCGTCCTTCGAATTTAATCTTGACTTCAAATGACAAGTATACGTCTTTTTGTTTAGTACAAAAACTCCACCCATATCTTCAATACTTGCTTTTATTAACTATTATTACATTAATTCCTTTTTGGTTTCTTTAAAACCTGGCCGAATGGCTTGTTAAAAATCCTAAATTAGTATTTAGATATCCTTTATTAAATATCAACATGTATCATTTATAAAATTAAAGAGTGATTAAATTTAAATATATAATGCATCGCTTATAATTACCTAGATCATCAATTCAATTAATTAATGAACATTTTGATTAATAAGATAATTTCAATTGACTGAATTTTTTTTCCTATTTTGATAAAGTATTTCAATTACTATAAAATGAATACAATCATGCAAACATTAAAAAAAATATTAATGTTATTTTTCAATTAATGTTAATTTGATGACTTTTTTAGTCATTCAATTAAAGTTCTTTAAGATTATTTCAACTGATATTGATAAAAAAGATAACTTTGGTTGAGGTCAACTAGAATTACTTTTTGTTGATATTAATTACAATTATTTAGATTGTCATGGATGATAGTTACTTTTACGATGTTGATTATTGGAATTTATTTTTCATTTTATGAATGTAATTTGAAAATTTCCCTAATTTGCATTGCTAAAAAAATAATCTACTTAATATTGACGTAAAGTATCATAGTTAACATTAAAAAAAAAACACTCTAAGAAACTATTCACAAAGAATAATTTCTACTGTTAACAATAAAAATAAAATATTCACTGAAATAACCAATAGGGAAATAACCATGATAGGCATCAATTGAAAAATCTATTTCACGTTTAAATTTTTTTTAGATTACTAATAATATCAAGTGAAAAATAGCAATGGCCAACAAAAAATTAAATATAGCCTGACTATTTAAATAATAATAAAAAAAACTACCATCAACATCAATAAATAATTATATATATATATATATATATATATATATATATATATATATATATATAGTTAATGGAAATTAGTCCTTCTAACAATATATCGTTTCTTAACCAAAATGATAACAACTGACCCGAGAAAAAAAAAATATAAGAATATTATCATGAATTTAAGAATGTAAAAAATTTAAGAATAAAAAAGAAGATTTGAGGATTATCATTACTCAGAAATTAATTTAGAGAAAGAAAAAAAAAACAGCCTTTATATAAGCCAATTTGGAAATTAGAATTGTTAGTCTCGAAATTGTTATTATTATCGAATAGATTTCTCAACTAGTTATTAAATTACTCTTTAAAAATAGCATATCACAGTTTTTAGTTATTTTGAATTTAGATTATAACTGAATCTTTAATTACTTTGTTAACTAATTCAATTTCAAAATACAATTTTCGTCTAGTATTTCATAATGCCTAGGAATTAGACTCTGATAAGAGATAAATAACGCTACTTGCAAATAGGAGTTGCATCCAAAAGAATGAACACTGGAAATGCATAAAACATTGCTACCGTGTACTTCTTACTACAAGGTTAATGAAGCAAAGCTGAGACATAATGTGACTCTGAACTGACAATATAGACTATCTATCATTAACATACACTGAAAATATAAATCATTTACTTGAGAATCTAAAAGTTAATTAGCAGACCAGATATATTACTTACGGTAAATGCCAGAACATTATATGCAAGTTAAACGAGATGAAACAATGGAAGAGGCTGGCTTTCAGATTAAGATTAATTGTAATTGGAATTACCAGGTTAAGCTTGACTGCTTGCTTAATAATAAATAACGGAAGAAATTTTCTGGAGGAGTTTTTCTCCTTTTTCCCTTCCTACCAGAGCAACCCAATTTAAAGCCAGTCCACTCCAGTTTCTGGGAATCAAGCAGTCTAATAAGCCACATGAACAGGTTACCTTGTTGGTTAGATCAATTGCCTAACCCTCTTTTAACAACAATTGTCTCTACCAAAATATTACCACAGTTAATTTTCTTAAAAAGTTCAGTACATGCCATAATAACTCGATGAAGAGAAAATAATTATTTGTTCAGCTAGCAACAGACAACTGAAACTTTTTAACAATTTATTCACCCAAAATAAACTTTCAATATTAGAGCAGTGGCATCTGGACGTTAACAGCAGGTAGCAGCAACAGCCGGTGGTGGCAACAGCATTTGATTTCCCATTATTTCCTCAAGCAGGATAGAAACATGACCCATATATTCAATTTTGCACCTATGTTTTTGGTACAGAACTAGGTCTTGAGACTTAAGGTGGGCCTTTTATCCCAAATATATAATTAGAATTCCAACAATGACATCCAGGAATACAAAAACGAAAATGGTTTACCTGGGTAAATTAAAAACATGTTGGTTAAGAATTAAATATTCATGGGAATACTTTAAAATCCAAAATATGTCAAAAAAACAAGTTGGAAAGGAATGAAATTACTAGATGATGCATCAATGATCCAAAGGGGAATATAAGTAGAACAAGTTACAATCAAATAATGACTCTTAAGTTCTTTTATGCTTTTAAGTAGAAAAAATTGCGTTCCAATATTAACTATAATTTTTAACTCAATGGCAAACACTCAATTCAACAATTGATATTGGAGATAAGGTCACAAATTCAAATTTTACTGGAACAATTGTCAATAAAGAGATTGTTGTAAGTTGCATCAATTATCCTTTAGACAAACTTGTACCCTAACTATTACTTATAACTTTTGGCTTAGTGACAAATTTTTAAGCTAACAATTAGTCACAAATTTGATGGAAAGATTGTTGTGAGTTGCATCAAGTGTGTCTTTTGAGGTGGATCAAGTAACAATCTGAAAGAGGTACATCCTAACTATTAGCTATATTTAACCTAGTAATCATCAATTCAATCCAACAAAAATAATTAAAAGAATTATAGGATAATTTCCCATATTCCCATGGTGACAACACCCGCCACAATGCACCCTTACCATGAAAATAGGAATGAGACATAAGAATAAAGTGAATCATAATCAGAAAACATTTTCAACCAAGGTTTTAAAATAATCCAAAGAACAGAATATGAAATTTCAGTCACAAAAACAAGTTCTGCAGCACAATTTATTTCTTGTGGTTCCTCGTTCCAATAGGCATATTACGAAATTTCAGTTAAATTCCTAAGTGGATGAGAGGCTTCATAGAATCATTAAAATAAATTAAAAATTTCTCAAAAGTTCCAGAGCCCGGAATCGATAAGTAACAAACCCCCACCACCTTTCAGAATATTTTACAATGGAAGGCAAAGGGATGAGGGTGAACTTAAATTGAAAAAGAGAAACGGCTATATTATCTCCAGCTAAAATATTAACTCACAAACTAGGGGAAGGGCCACAAGCATGGTTGACTTGTCTCTACTAATCCCAAATGGGAAGCAAGTCTTTTCTCCAACAGCATATTCACTCAAAACATGAGAAGAGAATGGAATGGAAATGACACAGCCATCTATTCTGCACGTCAAATTTCATAATATTACGTACAGCAATAAAATTGCAGCTACATTTCTGTTCCAAAGATACTGATTATTTCCAGTTCAGAAAAACAAAACTAACCATTCAGTTCCTATCCCTCTCTCGCTTTCACTTGCGATACCAATCAGGGCAAGAGCAAACAAACTGAACACTACTCACCAATTCAAGCCTTACACCTCAACATTCAGAGAAGCACAATCCCAACCAACAATTCATCAGTTATAAACAAAATTAAAGGCAGTGAGCCAGAAGTTTAGCTTTTACAATTCGAAATAGCACCAACTCAACGCGCGATGCTCTGCCACGAGACCGCCACTCTACGCTTGTTCCTATGCGCCCAAGCGTCGCTATTCCTTTTCCAATTCCGAACCTCTAACGTCTTCTCCCCTTTCCCACGTGGCGCGAAGAACGGAGCTCTCGAGGCGGCAACCACCATCCGCGGCAATCCGATCGAAGAAACCGATTCCAATTCCGATTTCGTATCCCGTCCCTTGGCCTTGGACGAGAACGCAGACAGGAAAACCTCTCTAGTGGAAGTTCCAATGCGCGGCAACATCGAATTGAGCGCGAACACGCCACGAATGCTGTCACTGTTAGTGACAGCGGGATTGAGGGCTAGGAGCTTGGACGAGCAGGCCGCGGCGCCGGAGCCGGAGCCGGCGCGACGTTGGTGGTGGTGGACGCCTTGTAGCCAGCGAACGAGTGCGATGTCGGAGGAACGGTTAGGATCGTACTCGATCCGTTCGACGACACCCAAGGAAGAAGTGGTGTTCCTTTTGAGATCTACGGTTCGTTGCAGCCGCTTATGTCCGCCACCTCTGTGAAACGACGTTATGCGCCCCGACGAGTTGCGACCGGCGGTCTTGCCGCTTCCGAACGTAAACTGCCTCAGTGCTCTCTTCACACCAGACATTCTTTCTTCTTCCTCTTCCAACTTCAAGTTAGGGTTCCTGATTTGATCACTACTCTCTCTTTCCACGCTATTTTCTTCACGTTAGTGTTATTTAGAAAATAATAATAATAGTAATAAATAAAATATATACAATAATAATTATAAAATATTAACTATTTAGTCATACTTTTCAATGTCTATTTTAGTGTTCTTGTCTTTGTAATTTTTATAATAGTTTATTTAATTGATAAAGCAAAAAATTAAGAAAATGCACAGCAATAAAATTATCATGTAATGCACTGTCATTTATTCTGATAAATAAAATTTATAAAATGTTGAGATAAAGATGACAATGGAACGGGAGACATTGTGATAAAAGTTTATTTTTATTATTTTTACTTAAATATTTATATTTTTTTATTGTTAATTAGTCCACTCTTATCGGTAATTTTTTATATTTTCATTAATCAGTAAATAAGAGTTAGAATAAATGGAAGATGATTTTAATACGTGAAAAATATTAAAATACTTTCGGTCAAAATCATGGTACGTTCAAGCTAAGGTGTTCTTATTAAATATTTAGTAGTTTGTTTTTTATTTTTTGTTTCTGTATATATAGAAAATAACAAAATATCTCAATCACCGTAAATTAAAATTACAAAATTGTAGATCAAATCTTTTGATACAAGAAAAATAGAATAAATCAATTGAAATAAAAAAAAATACAAATATTAAAATAAAGAGTCTAAAGTAAATTTTAGAAATAGGATGGTTAGCCCATGATGAGATCGGGCCATCACTAAATGTAACGGGAAGCTTTCTTTCTGCAGCCTCAAATTTTCCTAAAACATATAAATATCTTTGATCTTTAACTAGGATAAAAAACCAAAATGTTAATTTTTCTCTCTACATTGTGTCTTTACATATTAGATTGAGAGTTTTGAACAATGTGAAGCAAAAAAGTAACCTATTACATTTGTTTGTAGAATGGGTCATCGTGGTAAAGCCGGAGAAGCTGCAATATTACTTAATCATAATGTTGATGAGCAGCATGAGAGTGTTATTAAGGATAAAGAGATGTTATTAAACAGAAAAATGATGTTCTTTACCAAGAAGAAGAAGATCAAGCTCAATGGTTAAGGTTGTGTTGTATTGTTTGAAGTCCATATGTGGTCAAAAAGCAATCTTTGTCAAAACTGGTCTCTATTGAATGCAACGGTTAATGCACTTAACCTACCTCCTTAATTCAAAGCTTTACGTGTAGGTTTTTTATAACGGTAATTCTTATCATTATATATGGTGCAATTTTCTTACCAAATCAACTATATTGAAGCTTGAAACATGCTTAATCCTCTCTTTAATCTAACTTTGTGAATAACTTCAGTAAGTTACACACACATCTAGTTTCATCACTAATTCCTCAAATTTTTGTAGGAACATTGTGTGCTTTGGAAGGAAATTCAAACTATCAAGAGTGGGGAGCCAAGGAAAAGCTAAAAAAGGAAGTTTTAAAGATGTGTCTCTGTAAACATGGCGCCTGGGCGCCCCAAAAGGGGGTTGGGCGCCCTTCAACTCGTTTCAACCAAAACTCCACGCCTGGGCGCCCCATAAGGGCGTTGGGCGCCCTTCAATTCGCTGTTTTTCCCAAATTTTGGCACTTGGGCACCCTTGAAGGGTGCTGGACGCCCTTTGAATCACTGTTGGTGCCTAAATTATGGCGCCCGAGCGCCCCAGAAAAGGGCGTTGGGCGCGACTGCTGACATGGCACCCTAGACCTATAAAAGGCTCACATTCTTCGAAGGTGGCATCTTCTTGGCGACTGAAGCTCAGAAACACCACTTGTAAATGTACTTGGTTTAAATGAAAATATGCTTATTTAATTACTTGCTAGTGTTTATTTCTTTACTTAAAGCTTGTTATGACTTGATCAACTATAGCATGATGTTAAGGTTTGCTTAATATTGAGAAATGTTGTGTGAACCTTGAAATGAACTAAACACCTAAATGAAATAGTGTCTAGGGATAGAGCTAGGACCTTTGGTTGTCTTAAACTTCTTTTCTTAATGCGGGTGAACTTGTTAGGTTGCCAAGGGATTGAGATTTAATAAGTGAATCTAGGATTTCTCACCAAGGGGTTGGGTTTAAGTAACTTAGCAAGTTGACAAGAGCAAGTTAATGAAGAAGAGTAGTTTTGTGCATTTGCATAGGAGTGTATTAGTTGAAATCATTCTCCAACATATCCATCTCATATCATCTTAAATCATTTCATTTTTCAAGTGTTTTAACCCCAAGAAGGTCACTTTATCATTTATGCATTATGTTTAATTTCATTGCAAAAATTCACATTAAAGGAAACCATTCTTTAGCTTAAGTTAGTTAGTTAATTATACAATAGTAAAGTGTAAAGTGTTAACCGAGTCTCTTGGGAAACGATATCCGGTCTTACCGGTTTTACTACTTGAACGATTTGGTACGCTTATCAAAAAGTTAACATTAGCACCCAAGTCAATCAAGGCCTTCCCAAGAAAATATTCTCTGACGAGAACCTCTCACCTTACGGCTACCTCGGCATAGCAAATTGTCCACAACCAACGCCGACACAAACACCTCTTGCTGATCCCACAATAGTGGTGGAGCCTACCGACGTCTTGCCCAGGTGCTGCCACAGTCAGCTGCCCTTCTCCGCCGTCAACAACCCCTTGAAGCGCTGGTCGCCTCTTTCGTGTTCTTTATCCGAGGAGCCATCCAAGAAAATATTTTCTGACGAGAACCTCTCACCTTTCGGCTACCCCGGCATAGCAAATTATCCACAACCAATGCCAACACAAACACCTCACGCTGATCGCACGACAGTGATGGAGCCCACTGACGTCTTGCCCAGGTGCTACCACAGTCAGCTGCCCTGCTCCACCGTCAACAACCCCTTCAAGCATCGGTCGCCTCTCTCATGTTCTTTATCCGAGGAGCCATCCAAGAAAATATTTTCTAACGAGGACCTTTCACCTTACGGCTACCACGGCATAGCAAATTGTCCACAACCAACGCCGACACAAACACCTCACGCTGATCCCACGACAGTGGTGGAGCCCACCGACGTCTTGCCCAGTTGCTGCCACACTCAGCTACCCTGCTTCGCCGTCAACAACCCCTTGAAGCGTCGGTCGCCTCTCTAGTGTTCTTTATCCGATGAGTCATCCAATAAAATATTTTTTTGACGAGGATCTCTCACTTTACGGCTACCCCGACATAGCAAATTGTCCACAACCAACGCCAACACAAACACCTCACGCTGATCCCACGACAGTGGTGGAGCCCACCGTCGTCAACAACCCCTTGAAGCATCGGTCGCCTCTCTCGTGTTCTTTATCCAAGAAGCCATCCAAGAAAATATTTTCTAACGAGGACCTCTCACTTTACGGCTACACCGTCGTCCCTATTCCATTCAACTTGGATTTCCCCATTAACCAGCGTCGCTCTTCCACCTTCCTCGACCACTTCGTTTCCGGCCCTTACTGCCCTTCGGCTCCAGCGCCTCTCACTCCTGCGGAGAGAGAGTCCGGGCTGCCACCCCTGCCGAGTCTGACTTCCGAGGAAACCGCCGCTCCTGGAGTTCATAGCTGCCGAAGATGACAATATTGTCCTTCCTCTGGTATGTGTATATTTGGTTTCATCCTCTTAGATTAATTTCGATGTTTGAATCCATATATGTTTGGTGTTACTGTGGAGTGGGATAAAAGGTGTGTCAGTATCAAATTTGAATGTCCTTGTACGAAAGGTTTCGAGGTTCTCTTTTCCAAAAAGAATTGCTACTACAAATTGTTGTAAAATGTTCTATCTCAATGTATCATCAATATAATTCTGTTCAATTTTTTTGTTCTTTAAAAGTGGAATTTGATAACTGAAAATAATATTACATCGTTTGGTGCAAGAAAAATGTGTTTGCACCAAGTCTATGCTTCTTTTGACTTTAACTCCAATGCTTCTTTAGAATCACCATGAACTAGTACCAACGAATCACCATTAGTGAACCATCATGTAGATATATTATTCACTGACTCACTTACACTCTAACTCTAACTCTAACATGCGTTCAATTTTTATAATAGAAAAATACAACTGCCAAAAACAATTAAACATCATCTATCTAGGTTTACAAATTAACAAACTTGCTTACACGTTAACAATCATAAAGTTTCCTCCACCATCCATCTTTTTCTTCTCTCTTCCATGCCTGAAAATCATTATCTCTGCCCAAGGCCATTAAGGAGGTCCTCCTTTGCATCCTCCGACACAATCCTCAACTCAGTCAATAAGGACTATAATGTAGGAAGACAACGTCGTTGCCGTGTACACGAATGTAGGCAAAGAGTTCCAATAGCTGTTGTCGAAGGATGAGACCATAGTGATAAAAAAAAAAAAAAAAAAAGAGAGGGTAAAATGGGTTTATGAATTTTATCTGAGTAGAGGAAGAAAAAATTGAGGTGCAAAAAACAGCCTCTATTGTTTTTATGCTGGATCACAAGGTCCAACAATTGGATTTCTTACGCCTCTCACTTTCTTGCTTCATGATAATTAATGGTTTTTAGCCATTAAAATTTATAGTTTTAATTGTCATATATATATATATATATATATATATATATATATATATATATATATATATATATATATATATATATATATATATATATATTAAGTTATAGCCAATTGTATTAAGTAGATACATTTATAAAAGGTCACCGGTAAAAAATATGACAAATTCCAGTTTAGAAACTTTATTTTAAAAATTTTATTTGTTATTCATTTAAGATTTTTTAAAAAGAATTTTTATAATGAGATACTTTTTATATAAAATGAAAGATTTGTAGAACATCATACTTTTACGAGTCGATTTCAAGATGAACATTATACGATTAAGTTTTTTTTTTAAATAAATACCATAATACAGTAGCAATGAATCATGAAATTTAAACAATTCTATATAAAATACTAAAATATTATTTACCATTCAGAATCTTAACTCAATAAATTTAGGAATATTTGTACTTATATAGTATTCATCTTAATTATTTTTATTCAATATAAGATTTTCAATTCATTGAACTTTTAACAATAATATTATTTATTTATCTTGATTTTTAAATAACTTTAAAATGGTAATTTAATTAACTTTTCAAATTGTAATAAAATAAATTTACTAATATGTTGTTTAATTTCACAAAATATTCTTTTAAAGGATAAGTAAATTAACGTGCAACTAAATATGAACATTAGTTAATCTCACACTAGGTTGGAAAAATATCAAAACCATAAAAATAAACCTAGTCTTGTCGAAGAATGATAATTAAAAAAATTATTTACTTAATAACTAACATCCAAAATTATTCTACAATCAATAATAATAATTATAAAAATCACAACAATACAACATTATCTATAAAAAAAACAAAAACGTGTCTATGTAAGAAATGATATAAAGTAAGTTAAACTAGGTAAGGTTAATCATTAAACACTCTAACAACTTGAAAAGTTACAAATATATAAATAAAAAATTAATCATATTTTTTTATCTTCATATGCCATCTCCTAAAAATAATAACAATTGAAAAACGACATGATATATTTAATACTATATTAAATGGGTGATTATGATAATTAAAAAGCCGAAGCACGAGATTAAATGAAGTTGAGAAACAAAAAAGGAAAACAGAAAACGTTTGGATGCAAAAAATAGATGGAGGATTTAAGCATTTAGCAAGATCGAAAAAGTTGAGAGAAGATAGGAGTTGAAGTGGATATGGTGGTGACCAAATCCAATCCACTAAACAATTGTGGTTAAGATTAAATAATGATGATTAATGATGAAGGTTTTCCAATTAATGAAGCATTAAATTCAATGAACATAGATTGAAAATAGAGTTTGGTGGGAACCACAGAAACTCTTTGTCCAGGGCAGACTCGCCCATAGGACTCAATCCAAACCAGAAACCAGTCATTGGTTTTTGAGAAAACCACTGTTAGCAACAATAATCAATAATTAATTAAGTTAATTAAATTAAAAGATGGTTCCCAAAAACCAGGAGCTAAAGTAGAGAGAGAAAAAGAGGATGAGATTCCAAGTAAATTGGCAAAACAGTTTTCAAAGGCCGCAATTCTGACATTCCAACCTAATATACTTCGTAATTGCTAAACGCCCACGCGCTCTCTTAATTAAATCATTATCAATGCTTAATTCCATTGCTCCAACCACTTTCTTTTCCTTTCTCACACGTGTCCTTCCTTTCAAAGTTGGTCACCTTATCACTTTTTTTTTTTTTTATTATTATTATTATATATATATATATATATATTAAAATTTTGGGTTAAATATTGTTTTTAGTCCTTATATTTTGAAACAATTTTGGTTTTATTCTCTCCTTCAAATTAAAGTACAATTTAGTCCTTCAACTTTAGAAAATTTTGGTTTTAGTCATTTTTATCAAATTTTTTTGACTTTATTTACTGTTTCAAACACGTTTCATTATAGCATTTGGAATTAAAATCAAAGTTTTCTAAAATTGAAAAACTAAATTATACCTTAATTTAAAAAAGAAACTAAAATCAAAATCGTCCAAAAATATTGGGATTAAAAACATATTTAACCTTAAAATTTTTGTTAATTTGAAAAACAATTAAGAAAAAAGAAGTGTTCTTCATACCAATAAAATAAATGAAATAAAGAGGGAGTTCAACACATTTTCATGTTTTATTTTGTTTTAAATAATTATATTTACGATAAAATGGAAAAGACTTATTTGACCGTTGACCGGATATATGTGTCATGTGATTTTCATTTAGTTACTCTGAAATAAGAAACATGTAAAATTAGAAAATGGTTTTCTGTAAATGCAAATAAATTAAATTTCCCTAATATTAAGAACGATTTTTTTATTTAATGGATTTTCCATATTTAACGAAGTCAAATAATTAATCTAATTATCTGATTTATATAATGTGATGCTTTTTAACAGAAAAATAAAAGAGAAACCTATGAAACAAAATAAATAATATTTAAAAAAAAAAGTAGAAAGTTTTGCTAGGTTGTACTGATGATTTTCCTCAAAATCTGGAAGCTGTAGCTGTCCTACTTTTTCAACTAATTATGGGTTTGAATTTATTGTTTTGGCCCCAACTTTTTTTCATTTTTCTTCTCATCCTTATCTTATACTCTTTTTGCATTCACCTACACTATAGAAAAGATATTTTCAATACTATTAAGAAGATATTTTTGCTAATGACCATCATACATTAAACTTGACAATTAAGACCCACTCAAATTATTACCATAAATACAAGTTTGATTGTATTTTTAAAATGTGTTAGATAAGAACGAAAATCATGACATCGACAGTGAATTATAATTGTTAAGTAATTATCACTTTTTTTTTTATCTCGTGACAATATATTTAGAAGGTAAGCAGCATTTACAACTTTTCTAAATAAAAAAATTGCATTCAGATAAAAAGAATTAATTATAAATGCATTTTTTATCCTTTAATTCTAAAAAGTATTATATTAAGATGACAAAATTGTGAGCAAAGAGTAGACAATATCACAATGTCATATAAGTGAATCTTTGACTATAGAATCAGAAGACTGGACTACACGAGCCGTATACAAATCGAGTTTGAGTTGCATGTTCATGCAACTTGCTTCTGTCTTTCTATATTTTCTATTTTTTTCAAGTATAATAAAGTTAGCTTGACTCTATAAAGAAAAAACTATTATTGATGTTTTTTATTATTAAAAGAAATTATTCTTTCGTACCAAAACCAATAAATTTGGGGATTGTGATGCATATTCAAGAATCCAACGCTAATAAATATTAATGTTATTTTAAACCAAATAATAATCTCTATATAATTATTAGTCACGCTTAATTGCATAAATATATGATTGATTGAATCATAATCAAACGTTTACAATTTTTGCAGTAATTAAACTTGTTCGACTCTCATAATTCAAAGCAAAACTTAAGAATTTAGCAAACTTTAATGTGTATTTTGTTGTGTAGAAAAAACAAATTATTCAAAAACTTAATTATAGACTCTAACAACACAGTACTGTATTAGCTATTTTCTAAATTTGGAAAGAGTTTAAAGAACACTAAAATTAGAAAAAAAATACATAAAATAAAATGTTTGTATTCTATTTATACACCTTTTATTTCTATCTTTTATCTATTTCTAAATCTTAGTTTTTACGTTTTACAGTAACTTTTAAATTTGCTACTACAATCTCTCTAGTTCTCAACATGGATGTAATAAAAAAAGAAATTATACTTAAACGAAAATCTTTACATGAATAAGAAAAAACTTTCACCAAACTTCTTATTTTATGCCTTAGCTCCACCGTTTCTTAGCACCTACTCACCATTGACATTCTCCTAAGCTTACATCATTAAGATAATCATTGGAAAAGAGAAAACAAACACACAAAACGAATAAAACAAAAGCAAAAGTAAACTATAATGATACAAAATAATTCAAACATCATAATTACGTCTTTGACCTAGACTACACTATCAGGATTTAGTATGAATGTTGAGTTATAGCAGGTTGTGCACTTGTAGTAGTCTTTATTGTTTTGTAGAACCATTGTCAATGGGTTTTACCCTATCACACTCACAAGGTTAGTCTGTATTGTGTCTTAGGCCATACTGTAAGCACCTAAACTAAGACTTCTTCTTACTTTCACCACATGTATCAATCTTCTATAATTGAGAATGAATGATCATTAGAGTGTCAAAATAACCCCCAAGACTGAACTCCCTGCATTCATACCAATAATACTTTGATATAACCATTAAGAATTCTCCTTAGAACTCTTACACACCTAATTTCATTCAAACATATGTTCCAAATCTCACCACAGATAATATAACAAACCATTATAACTTTTAAAATCATGCACATAAAAGAAAGGATTCAAAAACACTTAAGAACTCAGACCCACTTGCTTAGCGAATAGCCTCTACTCGCCTAGCGAGAGGCGAAACAACAAGCCTCCTAGGCCCAGCGAGATGGCACACTTAACCTTTGTAACTCTTTGCCAAAAACCTTATATACTCACCCATTGAGCAGATTTCATTCATCCAACGAGAGCCAAAACAACAAGCTCCCTAAGCTCAATGAGCCCCTCTTACTCACCGAGTCTACATAATCTTGTAGCACCAAAACTACGTAATTTACACCCCTTAACCCCCTCCCCCCTTCCCCTCTCCCTCCCCCGCCTCCCATGAGCTATCCTAAACACTTTTACCAACTTCTAACACTCATAGACTGAATTCTACACTATTATAAACCTACACAATTATGTTAAATCCAACTTAAACTAGTTTGTAAAGGTTCTACAACAAGATTTCAAGTTAAAACAACCAAATCCTCACCTTAGAGACCAAAATTAAATTTCACTAGTTTTAGCTTATATTTGAGCAACTTAGGAGTCTGAACAAATCACAAATGACTCAAAGACATACTGAAACCATTTAAATCACCTAAGAACTACTAATTCTGAAATTCACTACTCTAAACATTTAACTTTCACCCAAAACTCATTCCAAACATAACCAACTACTTATCCTTCTATTCTAGATCACCAATTTACCATTTCGCAACTCCAATAAGTCATGACAATACAATAAAACCTAAATCATCACTTTGTCACTTAAACTAATATTTTTAAAATCACCCATTAAAACCTTTAATTTTGACCAAAACAAATTACAACTACACTGATTCATCTCTCCTCCATATTTAACCAAATTCAACACCACTAACCTCCAATACCACAAGAAATCATAACCAGAGCAAGTCTAAACAACATTAACACATTTCATAAATATCATTCACCATAACAAGCATCCAAATATCAATTAGAATCATTCAATTACAAGTTACGCTAAAAGAAATATCTACACTTCAACTAATTCAGCATAATTTAGTACTAAATCATAAATTATACCTACTTCGCTCACACAGCTCGAGAAGTTCTATCTATACCTATAAACAACAAAAACATGATCAAGGTATACTATTAGTATCACTGATCAACAAAGAGTCTTATAAAAGACTTAGACATTACATGCAAAATGAATAGGGTCCAAATGCAGCAAAAGAAAGAAAGGATAAGAGAAAAGAGATCGACACTTAATTTATTCAAACGAAGAAACTAATTGGTCTAAATTGAAGAACTCATCACCAAGATCACTCGTACTGTCTTAATTCTTCAATCAGATGAGTTGAGAAGAAGAACTCCTAAAGAGCAGTAAAAAACTTTAAAAAATTAGAGGAATTATGTGTTTTAAAATAATGAAACTCGTTTTCAACAAATCCATTTATATTCAAACCTTTTAATATTAAAATAATCGAATCTCACTATTTTTAATTCATTGCAACTTCTAAAATATTATTTTCTACGTCTTCAGATAAAAATTAAAATTAGTGATTGAATCGAATAATCAAGAATAAATAGTGTTGGTAATTTTTGTTTTGGAGTGGGAGCATGAAATTACTAAAAATTATAATAAACTCTTACAATAGTTAAAACTAATTTAGATGTTAAGTTAAAATTGTATTTTCAGGTTAATAGAAAATAATTTGAATTGTTTATGGATAAACATACATTTATAAAAAAAGTGTTATATATTTGAAATAATTATTAATATATAATATATATATATATATATATATATATATATATATATATATATTCTAAATATAAAAACTGAAGACATTAAGAATATAATATAAAAAAAAAACTCAAAACGCCAAGTCACATCTATAGTGAATTAAAACTTGTTTAACTAAATTTAAATTCCAACTTCATTAATCTCACTCGAAGAGTAAACATGTTTATAAAATATAGTGAATGGATATTTTATCAAAAATTTGATTCTTTTTAATCTTTCAAAATGATTTAAAAAAAACAATTTAATCAATTAAGGTAGATGAATGATGCTTAATTAAATGACTTGACCAACCACCAAGATGTGAATTTTAATAGAAATAAGTACAAGACACTAATGATTTTATATTCGTATGATTCTACATGAATCTATATCTAGTTATTGATTATCCGAGTTGAATTTCTACTAAAAATATCAAGAGTTAGAAATACAAAATTTAAGTATAAAACTCACATTCTAGATATACGTTAGAATTTGAAAAAAAAAATTCAACTTCTACAAACAAGAGTATTACTATACACAATTATCCTAACTTATCACTAATACGATGAAAATAATAAAAAAAAATATTATAAGAAAAATACAATGAAAAGAAATCGCCTTATTTGTCATAATTTTATAATATCACTAATAACCAAAAAGATATAATTTCAAAACTTTTAATCTTTTATATTTTATTTAAAGAACATCAATTCAACATTGTTTGTTGTCGAAACCTCTCCATGGTTGTTTTTTCATATAAAAAAAATGAGAAAAGATACAATATTTAAAGAAAAATGAAAACTGACCGAATTAATTAATTATATTAATGTCTTAATAAATTAATATATATCTATAAAAAAAACTCATCATATGAGAACAATATGTATTAATAGATTATTTAAGTATCTTAATTGATTAATACATAAATGAGACATGATTTCATCTTATATTAACCTTTTGTTAGATATATTATTTTTATTTTTTACTTTTAGTTAACTTGTTATAATTCTTTATTTGTATTTTGGGTTTAGTCCATATTTATTCTAAATTGAATATTCTATGTACATATTCAACACAATGGAAATCAATCTTATATACAGTTTTTACTATATATCAACATGGTATTAGGGTCAGGTTTTTTATATAAAAATTTTCATTGCCTCTATCACTGCACCCACCACTGTTGGCATTGTCATCAGAGTTCTAGTTTCAACTAACAACCACATAGTTTTGATCATCTCAACTAGGTGACCACTATGTTCTTAATGACGCCTCTAAGGAAGCTGTTACGTGCTCTCAACGCCTTCTAAAGTTGTGGATATGCTCCATTTTCTATCGTACATAGTAGCACGTTTTTTCTCCTCTCAAACAACGATTCAACGCGTCAATGTCACTCTTTTTCCTCTTTCAGGTCCACCATATGTGGTCGCACATCCCATCTCCTCTCAGGCAGCTATTGAAAGCATTGATGTCACTCTTTTTCCTCTTTTCGTTGTCTCTTCTGACATCTCTTATGTTATCTGTGTATTTGACTCATCCATGTATTTTTTTCTCCCGTGGCAAAAATCGCCTTTGTTAGTTTATTTGTAGCCATAATGACTCTTTAACAATGATCTCTTTATCCATTAAATGTTAACAATGAATTCTCAATGATAATTTGTAATAAGAGATTTGTTACTTAGTGACAGTCTTCTAGATTCATATTTTGTTTTTTATGCCGTCTTTGCAAATCATTTCAATTTGGTGTTACTCAAGTGTAAAAACAGATATTTTTACTAAGTCTTTATTGATTATATCAA
This sequence comes from Vigna radiata var. radiata, assembly GCF_000741045.1. Lineage (NCBI taxonomy): Eukaryota > Viridiplantae > Streptophyta > Magnoliopsida > Fabales > Fabaceae > Vigna > Vigna radiata. The sequence goes on along the minus strand of NC_028354.1, from coordinate 20,314,061 downwards.
TAAAAAACTTGATACATACAATTTGTATCTATGAGCTCAAGGGGAAGTGTTAAATATTATATTTATCTTATCTTTAATTAATTTGTTACTATTTCTTATTTGTATTTTATACTTAGTTTATATATTTCTTCTATTATAAATATAATACCTTATGCGTATATTCAACACAATGAAAATTAATCTCATACATAAGTTTTAATACATTGAACCAACCTAATCAATTTAAGCTTTAATCTAATCCATTACATTGATAATTTTTACTTTTTATCTATTTGAAATTTACTAATTGGATGTCTAAGTTGAAGTTGGTAATTTGTTTTTTTATTAAAATAGGTTAAGACAGTCTTTTCTTGACTTTACATACAAGTTAAGACACACATTAAGAATATTATTACTATAAGAAAAGGTAATTATATATATATATATATATATATATATATATATATATATATATATATATTTTGTGTGTTTTAATTTTAAATATAAAAAATTATAAGTATAATTAACCATGATATTATATTTCTCTGATATTATTTTATATGTAATTTGATTTTTATTATTATTTTAATTTTTTTACTTTTAAAAGTTTGTAGATATTTTTAAAATTAGCCACTAAATGTTTATAAATAAATAAGAGGAAATTCCTAAATGTCTTTGTTCTTCGTATTTTGTACGTATTTGAAAACAATTATTCTTTGATCATTGCCATAGAATTGAGTACATGTAAATTTGAAATAAATTATTATTCAGAAATAAATTAAATGAGTAAAATTTAATTTAATTTATAAAATGTAGAAATATACCTTAAAATGGAAAAGCGATAATGAAAGCGAGATGTTGAAATCACTTTAAATAGTTATATTTAATTTCTCTAAATTTTAGGACTAACTTTTGAAACCTTTATTTAGATTATCAAAGGTATATTTTATTGATATGAGTTTTTTGAGTAGTTGGAGCATCTTGAATAAATATTATTGATCAATTTAATAATAATGGGTTAATGTATTTTTGTTGATATTGATTTAATAATATAGTTTTGGTGATTTTAATTATGGATTAGAACCAAAGGAGACGTCCCACACGCCCATCTCATCTCCAAAACCATTGGCTTTAATGCTTTTCCCTTTCATCAACCCCGCCCACAGTCATGAGACCAAAACCGGAAACCAGTATCCGGTTTTCAAAAAACCGCTTTCCATCCCATTCCAGAAAACCAGGAGCCTTTTCCAGTTTTTCTCTTTTTTATTTTCATTCAAAAACCGCTCTTTGAAGAGAGAGAGAGTGTGTTGGTGGATGGATCCTCACTCCAGAATATGTGGCGATTCGACCGCACTCTGTCACCTGACCGTGATCGACACGCGCCTCGTTCTTCTCTCCTCAATTTTTGTACCCATTTGCATGCTTTTCTTCATTCCCTCCTTTCCCTTTCACATCGCGGTGGCAGATTCCGTAATATTATACCCCTTTAAAGGGCAGTTTCGAAGGAAACAAATTTAGGACAACCGTGCAGTGCAATTTGCGCAAGACACCTCCGAGTCTGTGGCATTTAAGGGTTATGCCACGTCATCTACATCCCAATGACAAAGGGATGAGTGTCCTTATGATTGGGAGTTGAATGCACGCGTTCCCTGTGAGGGTGGGAGTGTAACGTGCTAAAACTAGCTGTTTACTTCCTCAAACTGGAACCTCTTTGAACGTGGAAACCATGGTTTGCCTTTGTGTGTTGGTGTTGTAATTATTAAATAAACTACTGCTAATACTATAAAACAATTCTTCAGAAACAACTGCGTTCCCCACAACCCAGTACCTGAAAAATCCACTCTTTCTTTCTCTCTTTCTCTCTCTCCTTAACTCCCCAACAAATATATACCTTCCTTTTGCTTAATTCTATGATCACAATCTCATCTTTCTCTCTCACAGAAAGAAAAAACCTCTTCAATTTCTCCTGTCTCAAAGATTCTCAATTGGGTCTTCGAAAATGCGGATGAGCTGCAATGGATGTCGAGTTCTGAGAAAAGGTTGCAGTGAGAATTGCAGCATCAGACCTTGTTTACAGTGGATCAAAAGCCCAGAATCTCAGGCCAATGCTACTGTGTTTCTTGCTAAGTTCTACGGCCGTGCTGGGCTCATGAATCTCGTTAACGCCGGCCCAGAACATCTTCGTCCAGGTCTGTGTCATTTTCCCAAGCTTTCTTTTGAAAAAATCTAAGTCACACGTCGAGTAGAATCAGTGTCAGATTAATAAAAGCTTGCAATTTGCAAAGTCCGGCACCGATGATCTTGTAAATTGATTTTATTTTGTGTGCATGGAATTTACTAAGCTGATGTGTTGTTTTTTTTTTTCAGCGATCTTTCGTTCGTTGTTGTACGAGGCATGCGGTCGGATAGTGAACCCGATTTACGGTTCAGTTGGTTTGTTGTGGTCGGGGAGCTGGCAGCTGTGTCAGGCCGCCGTGGAGAACGTCTTGAAAGGCGCACCGATTACGCCGATCACGTCTGAAGCGGCTGCTAGCGGGCGGGGTCCACCACTGAAGGCATACGACATACGCCACGTGTCAAGAGATGAGAACTCCGCCGCGTCGAACGAAACTCAGCAGCAACGAGTCAAGACTCGGTCTAGGGTCCGGCGTCCCGTTGCCAACGCCAAGCCCAAATCCACCACAAACGAAAACAACGGTGAGAAGGGAACCGAATTGGGGTCTTCTGAACCGGGTTTGATGACATGCGAATGGACCGAAGAGGCGGTGAATCGATCTGGAAGTCACGAATCATCGCTGAGCCACCAGTCTGAGGCGGCGAATGCGGTGGAGAGCGAGAGCATGGTGTCGGTGGAGACGGCGGAGACTTCGATCCTCTTCCGAGATGAACCGGATTCAAACCCGAAGATCGTGCAACGAACCGATGATGTTGGTTTGGAGCTTACGCTTGGGTTCGAACCGGTTTCACGTGCGCAGCACGTGGTTCCAGTGAAGAAGAGACGGATCGAGTTGAAGGATTTTAGCGGCTCGGCTGAGAGTGGGTCGTGCAAGATGGAGCTGGGGCTTGAATGCTCTGCTTGAGCGACTCGACTCTCGGCTCAGTTTTGATTCCATCGGCTTTATGTATGTCTTTGATACAAGAGATCAGAACCCTTTTGTCGTTTTTTTTTCTTTTAATAGTTTGTTTTTTCTCTTTTGTAATTGGGTTATTTTTAACCTTTTTTTTTCGAATGTGAATGTGGTGCAGTACAAACTTAAACATGAATGACAACTTAAGTAGATTATGAAAAAGGTGCAAATTTAAAATACCTAATAATTCAGAACTGAAAAGACAGTAATTTGGTCATAATTAGATTCAATTGTCATATTCTTCAAGAATTTACAATGTTCAATGCTTTTTCACCATATTTTAAACAATAAAAAGGAAAAATATCTTAGCAGTAGAGTAACCTGAAAAAGAAAGAGAATGGAATTAAGTAATAATACGTCATAAACATTAATTTTTATTTTAATTTACAGCATGGGCAATAAAGCCATGTCTTGTTTGATTATTGGGCTTAAATTTGCATAGAAAGCCTTCATAACAATTATTTATTAAATTTTATCATATAAATAAATTCTCCTTTTTTAATTTTTTTCTGTTTCCACCATCATAAATCATTAATGTCTTTATACTTAACCTATCGTGAATTAATCAGTTGAATAGGTCAACACTATGAGATACGGATTGATTTCATACTTTTTATGATGGTACGAAGTAAGGATGAGCCCAAAGAATCAATTCAGTCAGTCTCTGTCGGGTAGGTCATGGGCCCATCTAGTCCCATGGAGATGAAAAGAGCATTTCTTCTTGTACCCTCATAATTTCAATCTCCATTTCATAAGTTTTAAATTTCCAAATTTATCCTATCATTTAGGGCTTTCAGTTTCAGTTGAGTTGCATAATATTTTTATATTTTAGGGTATATAATTTTATATTATAAATTGTATATTTTGGAATATTAATTTGTATGCTAAATTCTACAATCTCAAATCTAAAATACGTAAAGAATGGAATTCTATTCACGAACTTACATACACGACTAGCATAGGAAGAAGAAAAGAAAATAGAGTAAGAAAGATAAGGATAAATTAGTCATTTCAGCACCCATGGAGTGCAGTTTCAAATTATGGGGGGTGCAGTACAGCCATTCAACTCTTTTGGGCTTATACAATGAACCATACTATAGTAGTTATTAGATTTTTTGTTTTTGTACTGTACTACTATTCCCATCCATCCCAATTTTGTTTTCCAAAGATTATTACTTCATAGTTCTACATGTAAAAAAAAAAAAATATTTTTATGCAATTGAATAACTTTTATTAAGTGTGAAATTTTGATTACCCTCTATGCAATTTTTTTTTATATCAAAGTTTAAATATGTTTTTATCTCTATGCAATTTTGATTACCCTCTATGCAATTGAATAACTTTAATTTTCTCATTCTTTATTAATGTATCCAAACATTTGTAAAATCTAAATTCAACAAATAAGAACCATTAAAACTTTACAATATTATATTAGATCACCATTAATCACATTTCGTTATGGTTTACCTTGTTCTCACCCTTAATTTTCAACGAAGCTCGGTCACTGTTTACATAAGAAAATTGAATGGAGTGTCATAAGTAAGTAACTTAAAATAATATTAAAAATAAAAAAAATCAAACGACCTTAAACAATTCTTATAAAGTTAAAAAAAGTAATTGAAAATTATCTTATATATCGATACTTGTTTCAAATTCTCCCCTTATCTAGTATTTCATCTAATTTATCACTTTAATTTCAAAAGTTGCTCCATCTGCCATCTATTTTTGTATTCACTATCACATTTTAGGAAGCTCATAAATGGTATATACTAAGATTGAAAAAGAAAAAATCCCAAGAATTTATCAAACAATTAATCTATTTTAGAAAACAAAAACTTCTATTTACTCTTTTAAAATGTAATGTTGTATTTGAATGAATAAATTTAAGAGAATAATTTATTTATTTATTTAAATAATTTGAAATTCTTTAAAATAAAATTACTTTTTGGGATGAGAAAATTAAAACAAAATTGAAATTGAAAAATTTTAAAGATGTATTTCAAATAACTAAAATAATAAAGTTTAAAATTTATTTAAATTGAAATGAAATTGAAATTTCATAAGTTATAAAGTTCTTCATTGATTATGATTAAAAAAGTTTAGAAGTTCAAAAAGTCAACTTATATAAAGTTTCAGGTCGAGTCGAATAATTATGACATCTAGTTCAAGCCAACTCGACTATAAGCTCAAATTGACTTGACTTAACCTTTGGCCAAAGTCAAATATCGATTTGATTAAGCTTAGGTCAATAGTTGTGTTGAATCGACAAAGTTGACCCAAGTCACCCTGGTTGAAGGTTAAGTTATGTCAGTCTATGCCAATTTGACATAAATTAAAGGTTGACCCAATTCGGCACAAACTAAAGCTTAACCAATTTGGCATAAAGTAAAGGTTAAGTCGAGTCAATCGGAGCTGAAAGTCGAGTTGAGTCGAGCTAGGTTGAAGTTCAAGTCACGTCGGCCTAGGTCTAATGTTGAACTAAGTCAGTCCGGGTCAAAGGTCGATCCCAGTCACCCTAGGCCAAATGTCGAGTTGAGTCGACCTATACTGAAGGTCTAGTTGACTCAGTCGCAGTCGAAGGTTGTGTTGAGTCAGTTTTGGTTGAAGGTCGAGTTAGGCTGAGGGGAAGGTTAGGTAAAGCTGGTCAAGACACGATGCCAAGCCAAATCAGGTCGAAAATTGAGCCTAGTTGATTTGGGATAAAAGTAAAGTCGAGTCAGCCCATGCTGAAGGTTGATTTGAGTTGGCCCTGGCCAAAGGATGACCTAAGTAGGCCTAGATCAAAGGTTTGGTCCAACTTGCCCCGGTCGAAGGTTGAGTCAAGCCGAGCTGGCGTGGGTTGAACACTGAGCCGAGTTGAGTCAGCTCGCGCCAAAGGTCAAGCTGAGTCGGTCTGAGCCAAAAGTCAAGCAAAGTTGGCCTAATTGAAGGTCAAGCCGAGTTGCCCTGATCAAAGCGTGAACCGAACTTACCAAGATTGAAGGTCAAATTGAGATAGTGCAAGTCGAATATTGAGTTGTGCCTACCAGTCCAAATGTCGAGTCATGGCTGTTCGAGCTGAAGGCGAGCTGGGTCAACCAAGTCAAAGGTAGAGTTGAGTCGGTCAGGACCAAAGGTCGATCCAAGTTGACAAGGACGAAGGTCGAGCTGAGTTAGTCAAGTTTGAAAGTCAATTTGAGTTGGTCTGAACCAAATATTAAACCAATTCAACTCAAGTTAAGGATTAAATGAGTTATCTCTCATCGACGATCAAGCTAACTTAACTTGAACTTAAATATGAAGTTGAGTTTGATTAAAATAAAAATTAAATTGTTTAATCTAAAAAAAATTAAAATATAAAATATTTTAATTACTCTATCCAAACAAAATATTTAAAAAAATAAAAAAATCAGTTATATTATTAATTTCAAAAATTTATTGAAATTTTTTATTTAACAAGGTAAGACATTTTTAGTATTTTATTATTCATAAAACAAATATTTAAACATATAATTTGTTTTATTATTCGTAGGAACTAAATTATTTCTTTTAAGGTACATTTATTTTTTGTGGGTTGAATAATTTTTGTGCATTTATTTTTTATAATATAACTCAACTTACCTTTAACCAAAATTAAATTTCATAAAATGAGTTATTTTTGTTTTTGTCAAAATTTCAAAATATTTTTAAAAACCCTTTAGAATACATTTTTTTTCTAAAATAAACTATATCATTTAATAATCGAAGAATTAAAAAATTTAATATTTTAAAAATATACATTTAGCTAATAGAAAAATGAAGTTGAATTATATTTATATTATTCTATTATTTAATAACTTTGGTCGGACTAAATTATGTACTGAATTCAACGTATACAAGTTTTTTCATATCCTCAACTTATATTATTTTATTTCTTGGATCAAATTTGACAAAATCACAACAAATTTAATCAATCTATTTGGATTGAATTAAGTCATATTAGTTGTTGAGATTACCCAAATGAATAAAAATCTCGAATCTTTTGGGTAATAATAACACGTAAGAAATGAAAAAAAAACAAATTAAAGTTATTTTTATAATTAAAAGCCATTTATTAATGTTTTGACTGCAATTTAGGGTTTGCAGACATTTGGAGAGATGATATTTGATTATATAGTTTGAGAAAAAAAGTTAATTGAAAATCACATTGAATAAAGATGATGTGAAAACAAAAGATTTGTTTGAGGTGATGATAAGACTTGTCTGGTATAGTTCACGACATTTTATGTTAACTTTAAACGGAAAAGTATAAAAATTGGCATCAACGGTTGTTATAAAAAACCAAACTTTAGAAAAAAAAAATAATATTGAAAATGAGTTAGTTGATTCAAAACAAAAGTTCTTATCCTTAGGAATATGTATTGGTAGTGTTATGCAGAATGGTGTCACTTGATTGACAACAACACACTTGTTGGAATTGGCAGACTGAGAAGTACGATCTTGAGTACTGTTTGATTTTCATTAGCTTTTTAAAATTTCATCAGAATGATAAAATTTATACTAGAATATTTCAAGCGTGATAAACTTTTATATTAAATATAAATAAGAAAGTAAATATTATATAAAGATAAATATACTTTAATTTATTGTATTAAAATTTGGATACCAATATTTTGGAATTATATGTAGATTTGTTTAGTGTTATATATTTGAATGGATATAAGAGAGTTTATGTTAGATCTATTGAGAAGGAGGTTAGCTGTGGATTATCACAAATATCAATAATATTGGTGTCCAACTGTATAAAAGATTAACATATTTGGAAACTGGATAAGTTTAAATAAAAGAAAGATTTTCGAGGTTCTTATCTTATTTGATTAATTTTTTAGTTTTTAATCATAACTCTATATTTTCATTTTTATTTTATGTATATAATGCAATAAAATTGAAAATTATAACAAAAATAAAAAAAAAACTTTTATTTTATTAAAGAATAAAATGTTTGTTATGCTTAATATCTTTAGTTGGATCTGTATGTATATTTCCCCCGTCTTTTATTCTGGTGTTGGAGAAATTGTCCGAAGTCTAAGTCTCATGCACGGTTTTGAATGAGAGAAAGAAGTGAGGAATCCTCTTTTCGACTCTGACTCTCCCACTCCAGTCGTTGCTTTTCTTTCTGTTACTTCAAAAGTAGCTGCTTCAGCTTCAGCCACTCGAATTTTCGATATCCCTTTTTATTTCTCATCAAACGAATGGCATCTTCTTCTCGAAATCCTAGCTATTCTTAGCATGATATTGGGGAATCTGATTGCTATTACCCAAACAAGCATGAAACGTATGCTTGCGTATTCGTCCATATGCTTTCTTGAATTTAATTGTAGATATTATGTCAATAATATTCTTACTCTTTTTTCTTTTAGTTTTTGTTTGGCAAGCTGTTGTAAGTTTTGGATGAGATTTTTAATTTGAATAATGTCTTAAAAAAATTCAGAATTTATCAGAAAACTAAAATTCGAACATTTTAACAATTTATAAGATCAGATAAGTCTTACAGTGTGAATTCTGGATTCCAATATTTTATTTTTCGTCTTATATAATATTCTATTTTTTCATTTTTATTTAACGTAAAACTTATATTCTCTCTTAAATTTGTATTGGTAAAGAGGGAAAAGTAGGATCTTTGATAGTGTTAACAGAGAAATTGAAATGGGTCGATGTTTTGAAGCATGATAATCTGGGTGGTATGATCTTGAACAGTGAAGTGCTGATCCACTTTGGCCACTTTAAGGAAAATGGTGGGAAAGACTGTTGAGAAATATTTTTGTTTGTCTTATCAGATATCACATATAACGTAATAGAAAATTTGAGCGAATTATCCAAAGAAGGATATGTATGTATTATCAGATATCACTAAGTAGCATCTAAGTGGCTTGTCATTTCAGTGAAAATATTATCAAATGCTACTCATCCATCCCATTGCCATTCTTTCTCATCTGTCATTTCTTCCATCTCAGTGCTCCAACTATAAATGCCTACACAACTTGCCTCCTTTGCTTCGTTAACATAACCATCAACTCTTCAGAGGTTTTCTGTTGGATAGGACCACTAACTTTTTACCACCAACATTCCACTTTTCTATTTATCACAACTAATAATTTCTTTTCTTTTAATTCATGTAAATTTTCAATAAACACAAATCAATATATTTGTAAAATAACGGTCAAAGATCTTTCTAGCAAATCAAACACTAAGCTTATCATTGAGAGGTATTATTACGAAAATTTTGATTAATTTACAAACAATATATTATTAACTTAGAAAAAAGTGTGTTCAGTTTGACGTAGAAATGCATATTGCTGGATTAGAGAGAAGATTTTACTTTTACAATTATATTATGTGATTTGGGTATAGGGTTAAGATTAATTATTCAAGTTGTGTTATGTTGTTTGAAGTTTAAATGTTATTGGTGAGCTATTTCTGGTATGTTCAAATCCATGCAAAATGTATTTCGATATCAAAATTAGTTTAAAATTTAATTAATGCACCATTAATGTGCATAACTTATTTTTTTAAACATTTAGTAGTTATAACTTTTGATTAACATTAGTCTAATTAGGATCCAATTGTAAACAAACACACATTTATCTTAAGTTAATCAACTTAAGGATTAATTTATTCTGATATTCTTCATCTTGATTAGTCTAATTCAAGGTTGGACGATTTTCTTAATGGTCATCTATGTTTGACTTATACGAGCTGGTTCATGACTAGTCAACCTATTTGGTGGCTGACCGAGCTTGATGTCTTGCTTATTGAGCAGGTGATTGGCTATATGGGTTGGTACATGGTCGATCGACTTGTTTGGTGACTAATTGGTTTTGGTGACTTGCGCTCCGGGTTGTGGGACATCCATCCGAGTCGATGTGTGATCAGTCAAACTGTTTGGTGTTGGGCCAGACTCATTGATTTGCTCTTTGAGTTACAGGTTAACTATTCAAACTGGTTCATAGTTGGCTAGTCTGTTTGGTGGTTGGTTGAACTAGTTGGTTGATCATCCAAATTAGTTGATCATCTAAATTAGTTGATCATCCGAGTTGTAATTGACTGGACAATCATATGGAACCATATGTTTCACTTTTGTACTTTAGAAATAACTTTTCCATCATATTTAACCATTGAGGAAACTTAATCTAGAAACATAAATTGAGCTTTCAGGTCTTTGGTGAAAATCAAAACTTAATTTATTTTATTTTGTTATTTGAAAGTTGTTGCTATATAAACAACTAATTACATTTTTTTTGTTTGAGTTGTTATAAGTTTTCAACTCAAAAACATAAAATATTTCACATGTAAAGATTGTTCTTATTTTAGATAATTATTATTGCAAGAATATGTTAATGTTAAAATTAAGTAATGTTTTTATTTTATACATAATATGGGTCTATTAAGGGAGGGGGTTCATCAGAAAAACACAACACTAATGATACCTGAATCCATCTACGTAAAGGATTGACGTCACTCAACACAAAACCTTAAGACAATATATTTATGAGTTTGCATTCTTAAATGATGTTTCACTTTCTCATTTCTACAAAATGTGAGACTTAGTTTCACATTTGGATTCCCAATAATCTCTTCCTCAAGATGAATCCCTTCCACATTAGTTACATTCTCCCAACAAAAACATTTCCAACCACGAGTATCCCATATTGTCCTTCTTCTTAACAAGAAATACCTGGAATTCTTTGTCAAAAAAACTTTTGATACATGGATCATATCGTATTTGTTTTAACCCGTCACCAATGCTAATCATACGCTCTAATGTTATTAATGAGTCTATTGAAAAAAAGAGATTTACTCCAAAGACACAACTCTAATAAAACCTGAACTCAACCACATAAATAATTGACATAATCATGATACTTGAACTGTTATGTTCTTAAGTAAAAAGAGTTGTACTTTTATTCATAAATATAGTATTAGTTTAGTATTAAGGGCTCAATCCAACCATACTTATTATTTTTAAATTCAAATGAAATAATATTTTGTTTTAAATTTAAATAAATTCCACTATTTTAAAGTAATATTTCATTAGTTTAAATAAAACTAGCCCCATTTTTTTAACCAAAGTTTTGCGAATAAACTCTGGACGAAGTTTTACTTAAATGTAAAAGCTATTTACTGAAAAACAGTATTTAATTTTTAATGAAGTGTAAGATATACACTTGTTTTTAGAAACAAAGTGCAAAGTAAAAATGAGATGGTGTTATAGTGTTATTTCCATTACCATACTTGTACCCTCCAACAGTATCAGGATCAACCATGACCATAACCAAGGTTAGTTGAAAAACAAATCGCTTAAAATCCGATATCATAAGCTAATTGATGATATTATTCAATGCACTCTTTTATTATATTTTCTTTTCTCTTTTTTCCAACTATGGAAACAAATTAGCTATTGCAAGTTGCAAACTATTGTAAATCTTAAAATATCTTGCCCGAACCTAAGCATTCTTAATACTACTTGTTTATCACTCTAAAAATAAAACTCATAATCATGAATTATACACTATATGGAGAGCATGAAAAAGAAAAAGAAAATAATAGCGTTATGTTTTGCTATTTTAATCGATAAAAGTAGAAATTGTTATTTAAAATTTAAAAATCGAAAATGATTTGAATTCGAATTCTGTCTTTTTATTATGTGTGGTGAATAAATTCTCTTTTTTTTTTTTGCATTGTAATTTTCTTTTTTTAACTATTGATTAATTACTAATGTTCATTAATTTCAGATTATTTTTTTTTACCTTAGATGAGATGAAATAATGTAAATAATGAAACAAAAATTTATTTCACTTTAATGAATTATATATATTTATTTGTTTTCATAAATCTGAATGCATCTTGATGATTCAAATAGAAACAAAACCTAAAGTTTGACAGAGACTTTGTGAGAGCAAATGTTACAGTATAACAAATCAGTCAACTCTACAGATTCTGTACCCATTAATGCCTACCAAACACACACTACTTACTGCTTAACAGATACAACCCATTCCATATGCATCCTCATTCCCAACCCTAACATATAAAAATCAATTAAAAAAATAAAAAAATTTAAATTTAAATATAAGAATTAAATTATTAATTAACATTTAAATTTTATTACACGTGTCTCCATCACTGACTTCTTTTTTTAAGTCAAGCATTATACGTATGTGCCCCATGAAAGGTATGGTGTGGGTATAAAAAGTCAACGGATCCGATCAAGGATACGCCAACATTCAACATTTGACCTTAAAAAGCGGAAAGGTTGCATGAGGAGAATTGTTATAGAGACTATATATGATCCCATCTTCATCGTTCTTTTTACCGACAATGAAGTTTCAGTAACCCTTTTTCCATTGTAGGGTATATGCTACCCCAAAATTCTACCATTGCCCTTTCATCGTCACATTGCACTCACCCCCACTTCATATGCCAAACTTTCCTACAAATCCTAATATCAACGGTGAAGATCATACTCAATCATACTATCAATTACACCCTCAAACAATATTCTTAACGTTTAGTGTTAAGAAATGAATTTTAAACCTAATTCAACCTCATAAAACTGGTTTAAAGTTCATTTCTGAACATAGTATCAAAACTATGGTTAAAGTTTATCCTAACGATATTTATTATTTGTTAGACATATTGTTTCACCCTCTATATGTATATATCTCGGCATGAAAAGTGGGTTGGAAGTTTTACATTGAATATAAACAAGTTCAATTTAAAATATATAAATGTGTGAAAATCTCGTCTTACAAGCCGATTTTGTAAAATTAAACTTAAAATTCACTTTTTAACTTTTAGAAAGTTCAAATGAAAATCTAAATCTTACATTAAATAAAAATGAAAAAAATTAAGTATTATATAAAAAGGAAGACTTATAAGTTTATTATATTAAATTTTTTAAAAATAATATCAATTAATGTAGGTTACACTCTAGTCTTATTAGTGTTATATTTTTTTGATGATATTCTTTTTCGAAAAATTTATAGTTATGGTCCACATTGCATTACAACATCAATGAAGTGATCCACCCAATAAAAGAAAACAGTAATTTTCTTCTTCTTAAGATATATAAAGATGTTTCAAAGTATTAGAAAGTCAATTAGAAAACTATAAAAATTTCAGTATAAGGGTTTTTCAATGTTAACATTATGATACGTATGTGTGGAGATAGAGTCAATGTTGCGATATAAATTTGGTTCATAAATTTGATGGAGCTTGATCACATTTTTGGATTAAGAAAGACAGACAAGAACTTATGAAGCTAGTTTTTCTTAGATTTTTTTTTTTATTTTTTATTTGACTGATCGAAAAAAGAAGAAGAAATTACGGTGAGCTTTCAATTCTTGATGATTCCATTATGAATATTTCTTGGCTAACCAGTTTTCTATATATACACGTTTCTCAGAGATGGTGGAGATAATGATGAAAATGAAGTCAACCAAATAAAATGTGGAAAGATTTTGCACATGCCAAAAACTTTTAAATTAAAAGAAAAAGGTTTTTAGAGGTCTTATTTAAGATTAGAGTTGAAGAATTATTATTTAAGATTCTTATTTCTATGTGTGATGATAACCTAAGTTAAAGAGTAAAAAATATATTAAGGGAATTATATATGCAAGATTCTCGTATAAAGTTATGGTGTTTGGACAGCGCGACGAAATGTCTTCGTCATAGTTTTTTTTTTTTTTTAATTCCAATAAACAATCATATTAGCATGACATATTCAACAATTTCTGATTTTTAGTATACTTATCAATTAGGATTTGAATCCAAAATAAAATAAATTGTGACAATTTGTTAAATATAGAATGGAAGAAGTGACTCATTATCAATGAAATCTCATAAGCTACACATATTAACGAACATATTCATATCATAACATATATATGAACAATAAATATAATACATTAATTGAGATTAAAACTAAACAAATAGATTTACAAATAAAATAAAATATACAATATTTATAAAGAAAAGATATGGTTTCACATACTTAGTGTGGAGAAGGATTCTGACTTTAATAATTTCTGAAAGCATAAATCATGGCTTTGATTGGAAATGCATGCAACACAGTATTTTAATTCTTCTGCAGGATATATTATTTTAATTTCTTTACAGGTTCTTCAGCAAGATGTTGAACGCATAGTAAACACACTCATTGTTGTGAGTGGCAACATAATAAGTAAACTTAGGTAAAATGTATATATCGAGAAACTCCATATGATTAAAAACCACTAAAAATGGCCATAATTAATTGAAAATGTATGTATATGAACAATTGATAGTATAAAAGCTTAAACACTGTGATAGTAACTTTCTTTAAAAGTTATTATCATATATGTATGCTATGATACTTGTGAAACCAATAGACTGTATAAAAAAAAAAATTAATAATTCTTAATAGATTGACAATTAATAAAAATATTAATCATAGTTGGTAATTACAATTTATTCACAATTAATAAATATATTAACTATTTATTGGTAATGGGTCAAACGTAAACTTATTTTAATATTTATAAATATATTTTTGACAGGAAGATCAGAAATCAATTTTGAGTACTCATTTTATTAAATATTATTATGTAAAGTCATTTACTTTAGCATCAGCATCACTACTGCAGAAATGACTTTAGACGTCTGTTATTTTGGGCTTTTAACGTCTGATCTCTGTCCGACGTCTATACGGATGACGTTAATGAGACGTCGGACCCTTTAGGTCAGACGTCTCTATAGACGTCGGACCTATATAGGTCAGACGTCTATATAGACGTCGGACTTATATAGGTCAGACATCTATATAGACGTCCGATCCATACAAGTCAGACGTCTCTGAGGTTGCTCCTAACTAATGGTGATTCAAGTTTACAATTTTATATTTTAGTTGAAGAGAATGTATTGTATAATTTTTTTATTGGATGGTTTTAAAAACGTAGTGGAGGGAATTGGAGAGTACAAAACGCAAGAAATCGCCGTCAAAGAACGTTGCCCAAGAACACGAGAATAACTCCACCAAAACCCAACGAAAAGGCATTTTAATCGGTTCAAATGAAAGATAATGCATCAAAGAGTGATGTAATCAGAGTAAAACTAATTTAAAATGGTGCAAAAGTGAGAAAACGTATATGAAAAACGTAACCTGTAGAGAGAAAACGCGACGAAGATGATGAAGAATGAGTGCGTGTAACGACTATCTCGCGATCACAGTGTTTTAATGCCGACATTTAGAAGTCGGTTCCCCTATAACAAAAAGAGACTTTTTAAAGTTTTGGGTTTAGGGTTTATACGTCAGTTCCCCTAATAACTGACATCTAAAGAGCTTTAGAAGTCGGCCCCCACATAACAAACGTCTAAATGGAGTCAAAAAGTGACTTTTTAAAATTTTGAGTTTAGGGTTTAGACGTCGGTTCCCCCAATAACTGACGTCTAAAGGGCTTTAGAAGTCGAAGTGGCAGGATCATATGTCTAAATGGAGTCAAAAAGTGAATTTTAAATTTTTGGGTTTAGGGTTTAGATGTCGTTTCCCCTAAGAACTAACATCTAAAGGGCTTTAGAAGTCTATTCCTACATAACAAACGTCTAAATAGAATAAAAAATTATTTTTATTAACTTTTTCGTTTAGTTTTGGTGTCTATTCGGGAGAGCCGACGTAATGAGGGCCTATAGACATCGATTATGAGGGTCCTGACGTCTATAATATTATAGACGCTGGGGCTCCTCTTAAATGACGTTTATATTGGCAACTTATTTACGAAAGTGCCACCGGTCATTAATTTACGTTGGGTCCCCGCTTAACTGACATCTAAGGGGTGACGTTAAAAGCCGATTCTGCACTAGTGAGTGCCTTTTGTAGGTACTCTCCCATATGGTTTGGACAAAGAGAAGACGAAGTGAGCAACACAATTTGGGGAGGATTATCAAGAAGTCCATCTAGTAAAGGAGCATCATCCGGAAACCTATCTCGTCTTCAGAGCAACTTGAAATGTTTTGAGTAAGGATCTCAACCATAATATGAAATAATATATATAATCGTGTTTATCTGAGATATAATGCAAGAAGAATGTTATTTAAGAGCATTAATTATGGTAGTTTGGTTGCTAAGTACTCAATTATATTGACTGAGATATTTATGTATAATTTAAAAGATTGAAGATTTGCAAGCATTCCACTACCGTTCAATTGACCTGAAACTGGGATCTATCTGAAAGGATGATGTGATTAGCAACATAAAATTTCTTTTGGTAATCGAGAAAAAGCTTACTTTTCATTTGAACATCATTAATGGAGATGCATATAATCAATCCATCTAATAAGGAACAAGGGAAACCATGATTTTCCAATGAAGTTATATGCTTGTGATTCTTCTTCAAAGTCACAAGTTTTAATCATTAAGTTTAATTCAATTACGGGACACAACATAGTCGTTGAAAGCTTCTAAAAGTAAATGCGTTAAACTCAGTTTACTTCTTTTTATATAATGCATTTTAGGTAACACTTCTTTTTTAATTCTTTCCATTCTCCACATTCCTTAAATATCATATCAACGCACTCAGTTTGCACAGTAGTAGTACTTATAGAATAATATCTACACCACAAAATTTTAGGTATGAAAACTCTTAGGGTTATTTAACAATAGTCACAGATGACATTTATTTAATATTTTTATCTTTTTGTTGGTAAGTATTAAAAAGTAAGTTTAAGCCTAATTTATTTTCATAAAATTGGTTGGTTTGTAAGGTGAAGACGTTTTTTACTTATATATTATAAGGTAATTTTGGGATTAAATATATTCTATGTTCCCAAATTATTTTTCATTTCCAAACAAAATATATACATATTTCATTTCTGAATTTTATGAAATTAATGTAAAATATTATTCTTAAATAACTAGTAAAGGTTATATTATATTATTGTGTAACTCTGTTTGTTAATGTAACTAAATGCCATTTGTTACAAAAAAAAAAAATTTACATAACTTTTATAAAATATATGAACAAGATAGACATATATTTAATTTAGAAATGTAAGATAATTTGTACGTATAATAAGAGAAAAAAAAACTTTTTAGGTATGTTATTTTAAGTTTTTTATATGTGTTGAAAGTTCAACTTTATAGCAAATATATAAATTAACGTTTGTTGTCCTTATAAATAAAGGTGTTGTATTTAAAACATACTTATGGTAAAGAAAACAAACGTTAATTAATTTATGTTTTTTTCATGAAAATTTTCAAGCCAAAATTTATGTCCTTTGAAAGCATTAGAAAGCAATATTTTACATTACTTTTATAAAATATAAAAACAAAACAAATGTACATTTAACTTAAACACGAAACATAATTTGTTAAAATTAATTTAAAGACGAAAAACATAATGAAAAAGTTTGATTGTATCTTTAATGAATATATAGAATAATGAAGATATGAAATAGACAAGAATGTTAGATTTTGTTAGATTTTAAGTTTGGCTTGTAAATGGTAGTTAAGAGTAGTTTCTTATAGATGAATGTTGATGGGGCACAGGAAGCCTTAAAAGGTGACCTATATATATCCCAGTGGCACGCAGCATTATGAAGATGATCATTCACCAACATATCATCATGCGTACAATTATTAAAGCATAATCAACCACTTTATACTGATTTTACAACACTAATCCAAGATATTGCCCGAAACTCAAAGAAGATCATCAATCTTATAATCATAATCTTCCAACTCTACTACATTGCTTAGTGGGATTTTGCTGGGATTTTCACCTGCATCAGTCAAACAAGATATCTATATTAAATAACTAATTAAAGGGTCAGAATTAATGCTTCTCCCACACTACATAATAATTTTCTATTAAAAAACATTGCACACCTTGTATCGTTAATAACTACATATCAAGCACCACCCTTCTGCATTTAATCATTTTTCTGATTTTTTTCCCATCAACATCATTCTCTTTTTCTTTCAAGACATTAAGGTCGAATATGTTCCACATATAATCCCAGCATATTTTGTCTAAAAGTTTTAGAGTTACCCAGAAAAAAAAAATTAAGGTTTGATTGAGATTGTTCGAACTTAAATAACCACCACTTTGAGTCAAAGTGGAAGATACCTTTGAGTGTGTTTTATAATATTTGCAAAGAGAATATCTTCTATTGTTTTAAAAACAAAATGATCGCACCATTTGAAGTTACTTAAATTATTGTAATAAAAAGGTGTCTGTCACTTGAGATATTAGAGTCGAAATGTAAACAAATAATAAAAAAGAAAAGTATTTTTCATTGGTATAGAAGATGTGAACTCTTCATAGTTCTTGCAATCTCAAACTTTTTTACACATTTCAAGAAGAAAGACCCCCACAATACAAATATTTAATTATGAAATATTTATGGATCTTTTAATGAATAATTATTTGTAAGACATAATAACACTGATACATGAATTCGAAACATATATAAAAGATTGACATTATTTTCAATTCAAAAGTTTATAAGATAATCAATTTATGAGTTTTTATTTTTATATAATGTTTAATTTTATTATTTTTATTTAATTTAAAACTTAAGCTTATTTTAATTTTTAATGTTTATTACATATTGAAATGATTTTTGTTAAAAAGACTGTTAGTGGATGTTCGAGTTATAATGTTCCACCATTGAACATGCAAGGTTAATTATACTTTTACATATGATTTGTAAAGTGTTATAGTTGCTATTAGTGATGGTGGTGCGTAGTATTTTTAGACTTTAATGTCATAGTTCCTAACGAGTTTATAATGATTAATCAAAGTAAAATTGGTACGTTTATAATATAACTTTGAAATTCAATAACCTCAACTAATTGATTTTTATATGTGTAGTTGTATCATTTAAATGATTTTTCTTAAAACCGTGGTTGATTTAGAATTAAAGCAGCACTTATGAATCATAGGTGATGTTCGAAAATCAAAGATCTTCTGCAACACTAATGAACCATGGTTTATATATATATATATATATATATATATATATATATATATATATATATATATATATATATATATATATATAGTATGATGGACAGTTAATCTGTCTACGACTCAATAGGAATCAGCCGGGTGTCCGAACAATCGGACTAAACTGAAGTTAACGTTAAAGATGATTATATTAAGCTTAAGTCAAATCATTACTAATTGGGTCATAATTAGGTTAGTACTAATAAAAAACTCATCCCACAATCTATAATACAGGTTTGTAGTATTTGAGGATTACTCCCTCCACCACCACAGGTTGCTCCTGCACCTCTTCATTCCCATGTTATCCTGTAGTTAAAATTTTTTTCTTTTTACCAACATCAGTTTGACCTTCAATGAATCTTGACATCCGTCGATATAAATTAAAATCCTTTGAAAGCTCAACATATTTCCCGGATCCGTTTGGTCTTTCAACTATTTTAACAAATTTTAAACAAATTACATAATTATAATTAATATAAAAAAACCAAAAATCTAAAAATATATACTACAAATAAAATTTATACAAAAAAATAAAATTAATTAACTAAAACCAAAAAAATAAAAGAAGCCAAATACGAAAACCCGAACGGATATGTGAGATCCGTTGAACACCCAATGAATCTCGCATATTCGTTTAGGCCATTCACAATTCTCTTATTCTTCCTTTGTACACGAAGAACGTAGCATTAACCAACCTCTCACAAAACATCAAAATTTGCAGCACGAACCAATACCACCATGAAACGAAGCACACCCATACCGAAATGGAGAAGACAAAAGGAAGCAAATGGAAGGGAATTGAAAAATGGAGAAGAAAGGAATATGGTGGGTGAAGAAACGAAAATGGAGTTGAGTGGTAAGAGAAACAGAAATGATAGAAGAAAGAGAAAAAATGAGAGTGGGGGTGAGGGTGGGGCTGTGGTGAGTGAAAATGAGCGAGGGAATTAGGGTTTTAAGAAAAAAATAAAATAGATAAATGATAAAAGTAAAAAGGGTAATTTTGTAATAAAAAAATTTAAGGTAGTGTAGAGAGTAATTAGGGTAGTGGAGGGAGTAATAGTATTGTGGTAGGTTGATACATTCCTTACATATTTATTGCTAATAATCTTTACTGACTTTAATATGTAAATGTCTTCTGCAAATAACTCTCTAATTAAATCAAATGGTGTTAAGTATGAAATGAAGGAAGAATTTTGATTCGTATTTAAAGTTTGAAAACTGTTGTAAGAAAACACTTAACCTCGATCTCATAAATAGAAACATATATGACATAAATCAAAACATATATGAATCACGTAATGCAAGTATACAGTATATAAAAGAGTGAATTGAAGCAACAAGATGAAATAGTAAATGAAAAGGTGTTTTTGGGCTAACTGGGCTTGGGTTGGATGAAGAGTTGAGGTGAGAATTGGCAACTGAATTCAACTAAAGGAATGATTGACACGTAGGAAGAGAACAAATTGAATCTTAAAAGTGAAACCTAAATAAAAAGGAAAATGATACGTGTCAAAATATGGTTGGACGATTTCAAATTAAAAAAGACTTTGATTTTTCTCTTTCAAATATGTTTCTATCTCAGCTTTTTATAATTTGAAACCGTTCAATTTTGACAGTGTCAAAATGATGTTAAAAATTGGTGCCAAAATACCATTTTCCAAATAAAAAAGGTTTTGCATGGTGCGTAGATATAAAAATTGAGCACAATTTATTAGAAGTGAGAAAGAAATGATGGTTGCAATAAAAGAATGATAAAAAGGAAGTAGTGGAAGAAGCAGAATCGAGGCCTGGTGGAAGCAGATGATAAGGTGCCTCAGAAAACAAAACCTTTTAACTCCAAAATGGAGATCCCTACCCTACACACAACTTGCCTTATTTTTCATTCATTACTTCATTTAAATCATCTAACAGTTCCTCCAATTTCTTTGTCTCTCGTGTTGCATGTGTCAGTGGGAGATTCATCTAAAAACTCAATCCAAGCACGATCAACAGATAAATACGTCTTCTTTCATTCAACTTTCTAATTTACATATCCTAATCCTTGCAATCATTATTTCATCTCTATCTCCCGCGATGGTTGTAAAAAAAAAAAGGTCCAAATAAAAAATTACAAGAATGCTCATCAAGATCAAGATGACCATTGTTATATATAGATATAGTATATTATATATATATATATCCGCACCATAAAAGACAAAAACTCTCTTTCATCTCTGAAAATGGAAGATCCCTCATGGCTCCAATGGCGTCAAACAAACCTGAACCCCATATTTGGGCTTGATGGTGAGAACGACGACGGGGGCATGGCGGTAATTTTCAGAAATGGTGAAGCTGAACCGAGAAATCAACATGGCTAATATGATCTTAGCTTCCATTAATGCAAAGGCTTGTCCAACGCAATTTCTGGGACCAGAAGCAAACGGTAGAAAACGACCAGGAACGAATGACTTCGAACTGAACCTCTCTGGGTTGAACTCGTTTGCATCTTTTCCCCATAGCTTTTCACTGTGATGAATGGCCAACACAGGGATCCATATCGACAGACCCTTTGGGATGTAAAGATCACCTAGTACTATGTCTTCAAACACCATTCTCGGAAGCACCGATGCTGGAGGATACAACCTCAGTGATTCGTTAATCACCATGTGCAACTGAACAAAAATCAATGTTAACTTTCGTTACTTCATTCTAATTCTTCTTCTTCTTCTTCTTCTTCATCCAAACCAAAATTAATGCTCAATCTTTAACCACTTTAGGAAAATCTACCATTTAAATATAATAATCCGAGAAAATCTCTAAATTTTCAAGTGGGTAGCTGTGAACCGTGCTATTGAGTTGAGGAGGGTCAACTTATTTTCCTTTTGTGTAATATTTATATATTCTAAAATGGTTTTATTAACTTGTTTTGAGAAAAATACAAAGGAGAAAATGACAGAGATTGAAATTGTGAGGCTGAAAAAAGTATTGGCGTATCGTTATTCAGAAAATGAATGAATAGCTTGAAACTTTTTGCGGTCTTTGGACACTCTAAAGAGAAAGATAAGCATTATTATAAATAAGGTTTAAAATAAGAGCAACTACCGGCGCACGGGTGCAAAGATGATGCTTATATAAATTATTTATTTTTTGTTTGTTTCTTTATGCACATATATATATATATTTGGGTTACACTAAAATATTTCTTAGCTGTCCCTTCTGATCGTCGTGCTAATAATAACTCAAAAGCCTAAGAAATTTATATTAATTAGCCTTTTGGCCAAGAAACTGCGGGCTCAACATGTTCACAAAACTATTTTTTTATTTACAATTTTTTTCATTTTAATAAATTGTATGGACCACCCGATTAAAGTTTTCCTAAAACTGGCTCGTGCTGGGTTTTAAAAGCAACATTTGTGTAGGCTCTATAAAAAGCAATACTTGACACCACTAAAAGTAAAAATGTATAAAATTCAAAATTAATTAAAAAAAAAAGGAAACAAATTTATTTAAGATACAAATTTGACCAACTTCCGATCCCCTAAAAGTAGCCTAAAATAAGCCTCTCTCTCTTTTTGTGAAATCAAAAAATAGGTTTTTAACCTTCCTCAAAGGTTTAAACTTTTTAAAGAATGTATATATGTATATGCTTTAAATGAAAAAAAAAATGTATTAAAATTAAGATAAAGTTTGTGGTGAAGAAAAAGTGATTTTGGTACTTACAAGAGTGAGCTTGGAGAGGTGATCCAAAGTAGGAATTTCACCATTGCAGACAGTTCTAACCTCTTCTCGGACTTTGTCCTGCCATGATGTGTTGCTGGCGAGTAACATGACTGTCCAAGTGAGTAAAAGGGCAGTGGTTTCGTGTCCGGCAAAGAAAAATGTTTTGCATTGATCCATCACTAGCTGCAGATTGATGCTGTTTCCATTCCCTTTTTTCTTCTGCATCTCGTTCAGGAGCATACCCAACAGATCATTCCCATAAGAGTTGCTTCTTCCGATCTCCACACAGTCTTTTCTGCTTTGTATGATCTCCATCAGCAGAGTCTCCACCTCCATCTTCAAACACTTTATCTCTCTGTTATACTTGCTTGGAAAAAACCTACACACACACATGAAAAAGGGTGGGGGACAGGGACAGGGACAGACAAATGCTTTCAGATAAAACAATAAAGATGGAATAAGACCGACACAACCATAATGCTAACCTTGGAATAACAAATATAAACGTGATTATTCACATGCTTCGGGATAATAAAGCAAGGAATCTAATCCACTGAGGTGTTTTAACATTCACATTTCTATCTCGTACAGAACCAAACACTACATGTAGAATTAGAATACCACAAATTTAATCCAGAATTGTTACAGTTTCCCGTGCTTTTTTCTTTTTTTAACTTTTTGACGAGTTTCCAAAGACGCCATGGATCTTTTTGTGAACAGAAATCAAAAGGGTGGCTTAGAAAAGAGTTTGTGAGGTGAGAAACCTGCTTCCGGGAAAGCAAAGATGACGACTTGCTTGAGCACAACGACTCTGCAGCAGTGTGAGGAGGTGGAATATTTTCTTCCCTTTCTGATAGCTTGTACCAAACTCAGTCCTAGAGATAATATCTGCAGTGAGTTTAGTCATGTAGTGACCAATCTCCACCTCAGTTTGGCCACACTCTGACGCAATTTTGAGTGATTGGAGCATCTCCTTAGTGCATTCCACCATGTGCGCAGCATAGCTCTGGATACCAACCATTTGTAACCGTTAGTATACCCAAAGAAACAGAGAGACAATCCATGATACCCCAGAATTCGAAAAGGGTAGACTCGAAAACAGTAAAAAATTTTACAAGAGTATCGATACCTTAAGTCTGTCTCCCATGAATGCAGGGGCAACGATGTGACGTTGGTGGTACCAATCTTCACCATTTGCCATCAACAGTCCTTGCCCAATGAAATTCTTTGAACCCTGCCTTTGCTGCCAGGATTTCCCAGATACCGTACTGTATTTTGAAAGGAACTCTTTGATCAATTCGGTCTCAGTGAGACAAAGCCTCGGTTCTGTTCCATTCCAATATAGAAACCTCTTTCCTACACAGTCAAATCACCGGTTTTACCTTACACGTCCAATTAACTTAATTACATAACAGATATCATACATATATGTATATAGTATGAGTTTGATTGATATTATTATGTTCACATACATATATACATACATATGTATATATGTTTATGTACGTACATACCAAATTGGATAGACCAAAGCAAGAAATGTGGGAGAAGACGACCAACAATGTCGTGGCTTATGGTTTTCATGTCTTGGGAGGTTGTTTTGGAGACAAGGGAAGCCATGTCCAAGATGTTGCCTGTGAAGAAACTAGGTTTGGGGCCACGGACACCTTGCATCTCCATGATCTTTTTTATGCGTAGAGGGGTGAACAAGTAACACGAGAGGTTGTCATAGAGGAGTTTAAGTAGGAGAATAGGGAGTATGAGCAAAAGGGGTGTGAGGACCACCATAGCCATGGTGGTAATATACGAGGATATGTTGATGCTGCTGATGTTGTTGTTGGGTAGAGAAATGAGAAGTAAAAGGGTGGTTATTGTGTGAGATGGTTATGGCTATTTGATGGGAATTTGATGCGTGACTCAACCTATATATATAGTGGGAATGAATTTTATTTGATGGGGATCTCTTTCATTTTATATATACTATAAACTCCTACTGCTGAACACTACAGTTTGGTTTTAGTGCTTATATATGCCAATGATCAATACAATCATCTTCTTTGCTTATTCTTTTTCCAAATTCAACAGAATTTATTCCCTAATTCTACCATTGTTTTCTCACAAACTTGCCACCATTTCTAGAACACAACGTGGATGTTTAGTTGAGTTCAGCTATTTTTCTGAAAACCAATCATATAAGTTCTAAGGAGGACGGTGAGGTATATGTCCATAAAAATTAATGGAATATCTTATCCCAAACAATGTTGTTTCAACATGGACACTCAACATATAACAACGTGTGGGAAAACAATTCAGTGTGTGTTTATGGACTAACTTTCATACCGAAATATCCATTTTCGAGTATTTATGAGATTATGTAGGAATAAAGTTTAGAATAAAGTCATATATGTGAATGTGTTTTTTTTTTTTTATAAATTTATATTATAAGACGGTTTTATAATCTTAATTAATCAACTTTTTTCAAAATATTTTTAATAATTTATATATTTATGTATTATAATTAGGAACAATAAAGTGGGTCAAGTTCAAAGGTCCTAATTTAGTAAAACATGTTAATAATATAAGCCCGTTGATCTGCTCTCTAGTTAACAAATCAAGACTTCAAAAACAGTACTAATCATTATATCAATAAATATAATTCATATATATAACTTTTTATTTATTAAGACAGTAATAAGTTAAGCGCTATAATTTATTGTCCAAATGTAAATTTCTCTAATTTAAAATATAACTGAACAATTTAATGATTCGATTGTAAAATGGTTTACTTATCATTCACCATGTAACAAAGACAACTAATGGTTTTTTACGTTTTTTTTTTTTTTGGCAAAAATTAAATAGTTATTACGGATTTTGACAAATTTTTTTATTTATGTAAATGACAAGTTGCAAACGACTTCAATTGAATAAGGAGGGTATGATTTTTGTATTGTCACTATAAAAAAAAAGGTGAAGTCACACATCTCACACGTTTTCAAACATTAGTAATCGATTACACAGTATTAAACTCATGCAAGAGGTCCCGAATTTACTTGTGATCGATTATAATACTAGTGTAATAGATTATCAATATTGAAATTCGAATAAAAGGGTCTCCTAATCGATTACAATGTTGTTGTAATTGATTAAGAGGAAAAAAGGTTAAAGCTAAATTAAAATATAAATTACATTCATTACATTTATGAAAATTCAAATTAACAAAGGGATTTGTGTATAAAACATGAGAATAAAAGAAACATGAGTGTAAATTATTTAAATTATTTAGTTGAATATAAAGGAAACAATTGATCGAATTTATAATGGATATAAAGGAAACGTGAGTATTTAATATCAAGTATGAGTGTAAATTATTTAAATTAAGTATAAATTATTTAATTCAATATAAAGGAAACATATAATGACTATAAAGGATTTAAATATAGTATATAGAAAACAATTGATCCAATTTATAAGTTATTTAAATTGACTATAAAGGAAAGATCCCATTTATGGTGAATATAAAGGAAACATGATTGTAAATGATTTAAATTCCATATAAATTATTTAATTGAGGATGAAGGAAACAATTGATCCAATTTATGATTAGTATAAAGGAAACATGGGTATTTAATTCAGTATAAATAAAATAATTAATCCAATTTATGATGAGTATAAAGAAAACATGGACAACTTTTTAATACAAAAATCCTTTTGGTAATTTGAATTTCCATGAATGTAATTAATGTAATTCATATTTTAATTTAGTTTTAACCTTTTTTTTCCTTTGGTAATCAATTACAACAACACTGTAATCGATTATCATACCCTTTTATTTGAAATTGAACACTGATAATCGATTACAACAGTGATGTAATTGGTTACTAGTGAAGTTGTGTCCCCTGTACAACTTTAAAACTCTATAATCAATTACAAGTGCTCGTAATCGATATCAGTGTTTGGAAACGTATGAGAGATACACAACTTCACATTTTCTGTTGTAGTAGAGCAAAACTGATACACTCTTGCACGACTTTTTCATTTAAAATCGTATGAGAACTTGCTCATTTACATAAATAAATAAAAAATGCCTAGATCCATAATAACAAATTAATTTTTTCCTAGAAATGTATAAAAAACTACAATTAATATATAATTTAATAATACCATGTTAATTCATTCTATTTTATTTCTAAAAGATGTGAAATTATCAAAGACGTATTTTAAAGTAATTGTTATCAAATTATTATTTTTTATATACACGACTAATTGTAGTTTTTTACACCCTCTCAGTATATTAAATATTTTTTCTCAAATCTCTCCTAAATCATAGTCACGAGTCTCCCAAATAACAGTCACGAGAACCAAACAAAAAATAAAAATAAACTATTGTCATATAGTTTTAAATATACTACATTAGATGAAAATCCATAAAAAAATTGAAGAATGCTTGGAGAGTATGTAATAAACTACCAACCTTTTTTCCTTTACAAGAAATATGGAGCTAATTATTAGATAAAATGTTGAAATGAAATATATGTCGTTAAGTGCAGTGTATATGATCCATAGATATAGGGTTCATGAAAATTCACAAGTCTTCTCACTGAGCTGGGTGATTATGAAACTCATTTGTATCATTTAACAGAAAACATGTATGATTGTTTAACAGCTTGTGCTCTTGTACGCTGTCCTACACATAATAATAACTCAACAGAACAGAAGTTGAAGAGAACAGCAAGAACAAACATCCACATAATTCACCTAACATTAACAAAAGGAGTACATTAAAATGTCCTTTTTTTCATGTCATAGTACACTGGTTATGTTTTGTTTGTATTGTGATTGAAATTCAGGTCAAAGAAATATTCAGAAATATGAAGGATAAAAGTAGATGATAAATATACTAAGTATGATGTCTTATTTAGATAGATGGAGATAATAAAAAGTAGAAAAGTGGTAGAATTTTTTTCATAATTTTTTGAGTTTTTTTTTAATACTATGATTAATTTTATTATTTCCACTTAACGTATGATTTTTTTAAAGGAAGTTATCAAAAAGATATTATAATATTAAGTTTATAACTTCTTTTTTTTATATTTAACTTTGTTATTTTCATCTAATGTATAACTTAAAGTTATATTTAAATTATTCTTAACATTTACACAAACTAAAATTTTAAGTTTCTACTCTATAAGTTATTCTTTGACGAATGAGTAACTTTATTGTTTTTCTTTTAACATTTATAATTTGTTTAAGAAAATTCAGAAAAAGTTAATTTTGCTTCCCTTTTAGTTTAAATATATAGAAGGAATTAGAATATGTTATGGCAGTTTATCAAATTATAAATTATTACTGGTACATTACTGGTATTTCTTTCTTTTTTTTTTCTCTCTCAACTCAAGAAAAATAGTACAGATTTGATATTTTTATAAGTCTTCCTTTTATTTCTTTATACTCCATTTTAATTCATATAAAATTATTACTGTAAAGAATAAAATAAAATGCACCCACTTCCACTATCAGCTCCAGTCAATTTTTTTATATTATTTGAAACAATGCATTGGTCAAAGAGGGGATCTTCTTTGTCACTCTTACATGTCTCCTCCACCTTTATCCTCATTTTTGTTTGGATAGTAAAAAAATAAAGTAATAAAAAATAATAATAAGAATGGAAAATAAAGTAAATAAATTAATTTGTTATTAATAATTTATTTATTTATGCAATCTTTATGAACATGATATTTGAATAGCGTAATTGAATGAAACTGGCTATACTAGAAAACTTGTGTATTTAAGTAGTGTTAAAATACCTTTCAAACTTTTTAGAATAAATAAAATAAGTGAAATTTATTTTTGAAAAATATTTTGTGAAAACTTGAATATTTATTGGTTTTGTATATATATATTTCATTTAAATGACACTCAATTAATGATCACTAATTTGAATGTATTATCTTTGACATCAAGGACACTCATGTTTAAACAATAACACTAATTGTTCAATTTATAATTCCTTTACAATAAGTTTTAAGCCATGATAATTTATTATAACTATAACAACATAAACATTTTTGTGTCCATTTTTGGTTGATTTTGTTAAGTAAAAATGGGTTTAATTAATCGACAGCGATGAATTTGTATTGCTCTTGTGTGGACTCTAAAACTATAAACATAAATTATTTTTAATTGATGAAAGAAATTAGTATGAATGAAGATGATTGAAATATTTGAGTGAAAGATAATAACTTAAATATTAGCATCAATTTAACTAATGATAACTAAAATAAATATAAATTAAAAGTAAATAAAATTAACATCAAGGCTAATACTAATATTTTTATTTATAATATTTATTTTATTAGAATTCGATGTTAGTCTGACATTAATTAACATAAATAATTTTTCATGTTTGAAACATTAAAAATAATTAACATCGTTTTATTATTGGTTAAACTGACTTTATTAACATTAAACATACTCTATTACTATCATATAAAAAAATATTATTTAAATATTAACAGGAATAAATTAACGAGAAGGAAGATTCTTATATCGAAGAGAATGATGAATCATTTTAAATTACAATTTAGAGGTAGTACAAATAAAGTTAATAAGAAATCCTTTCAATCAAGGATTCTCTCAATCAATAACTTCTAAAAATTAAAGATTTTTTTTTAAATGTGAAAGGATTGACTAATAATATATTTTAATATAATGAAGAATTTATACTTTTCCTAGTACATGAAATTCAAAATATAAATTTATTTTTATGAAAAAAATCAAGGGTTTACTATTATCCATTCATATTTTTACTTAGTTTATATATATATATATATATATATATATATATATATATATTTATATATATATATATATATATATATATATATATATATATTAAGATTTTTTCCTTATATATAAAATGTAATTTTATCATGAATTTTTGTTTAGTTCTTTTTTTTTTTTTAGTTTTAACACAAATCATCATGTTTAGCATAGCCATATTTGAGACTTGAACTTGGTTAAGGAAACTCCATCAACAATTAAATAGTTGAAAATAATTTTACATCGTTTAATTTTTTTTAAAATTAATATTTTACATTGTGTTATAGTGGATTAAACTAACTCTTATAACATAAACTAATATTTTTATAGCGGTAAATAATAAAAAACAAAGACTCATTCATTGATAATAATTTTTTGCTAAAAGGGTCCTAACATCTAGCTATTTCATGAACCAATCATGCAATAAATATGTCTTTTTTTCTTGTTTCAAACTTGCATATACCTCATAAATCTAGCAAATGATTGTACCTATATGCATAGAAAAGCAAACTAATATTCCACTAAACACGAAAAGTAAGAGATTTATCTTTAGACATTTTGTTTTTCTTTTATTTGAAGTACAATATAGTAACGTTAAACCAACCAAAGTCATTGTATAAAAGGGTAACACATCTTCAAAGATTAGTACACTCAGAAAAGTTTACACCTATCATGAGAAATACATATCTCTTATATGTATGTATGTGTATCATGCCAATACATTCAAATTATCCACATACATCTCACATATTAAACATATATAATAACCCAAATATACACTCAATATTACATAAATGTCAATATTATCATTATCAATTGAATATCACTTGAACAAAATTGTATAAAGGTAAAATTTTAACTAATTATACTTCAAATTTAGAATTTCATCTTTCATATTTGAACCTAAACCAATGTTAGATGTATAGAGTCAAATAAAACATCAAATAAAACAAATTTATGTAATTTAATGAACAAAAATTTTACTTAATTGAATTCTTAAAAGTGAGACTTATACTTTTTAGGTAAAAATAAATTATATATATATATATATATATATATATATATATATATATGTATATATGTATATAATTAAGGAAAAATAGGTTAATAAGATAAAAAAGAACTTATCTTATACAAGTTAAAATAATACTGGAAAATGTGGAGGGATGAACATTAAAATAAATTGAAGATTTAGCATAGAAAATAAGTGTATTTAGAAAAGCTAATGATATTTTGATAACATTTTTTGACAACATTTTTTATAACAGAATACGTGTCATCATTTTATTTATCTATTTAAATTTATGTTTAAAAAATATTTAAATAACCAATTATAATACGTTGTAAAAAAGTTGTTAAAAAAAAGTATATTTAAAAAAAAATTCCGTTCAGAAAGACGTGGACAGTAGGATATTTGTCTGTTTTGGGCGGGAATGAGGTCGGATTTGTAGATCTTAAATTAAGATGAAAATGGTAAAAGTAGTTTTGAATATATGGAAAAGACTGTTTTGAACCGTTGATTGAACCAATGAGATGAGCCTGCATGCCAGCATGTAATGCAGCCTTTGTCCCCATTCTCATGTTACCTTCCTTTTTCCGCTACTTCTCACTGCTCACTGCAGTTAACAAATTCTCACTTCCAAATTTTAGCCTAATTTTCTCTTCCCAAAATTAAGTTGACTTCCTTACAAAAAAAAATAAAAAAGCCTGTAACTGTCAGTTATTAGTTGGGACACCAGATTCAACATAAAGAACCCTTTAATTTACTGCTTCTTCTGCTACACAGACACCATCTGATCTCACTCAGGAAAACAACATTTTCAACACATCATTCAATGCCAGTAAATACCACACAATCAAAATAAAAGACAATCTAGTTATTACTAATTTTAACCTCTGCCTATGTCTAATGTACTAATAATCTAATGCTTTTCTCAATACCCTATAATATTACTGTCTATAAAAACTTCCACTGCTTTTCTCAATACACAGGTTGCCTTCCCTTCCCTTTACAACTCATCACCAACTACCCTTTCATCAGTTTATATATATATATATATATAATATTTCTTTTATCATCAGAAAAAAAACTT
Source organism: Vigna radiata var. radiata (assembly GCF_000741045.1). NCBI lineage: Eukaryota > Viridiplantae > Streptophyta > Magnoliopsida > Fabales > Fabaceae > Vigna > Vigna radiata. Next base: position 20,282,342 of record NC_028354.1, on the reverse strand, counting down.
GAATAAATCTATTATTTTTGTGTTGACATTAAATATGAGTTTAAGTCTCCTATTAAGTAAAAATGGAAAAATAAAGTGTTATGTAAAGTTGAAGATTTATTTTTTGAAAGTCTCATATGTTAATTAGAAATAAAATCAATTTATAATCTAGAAATGAATGTAAATTATTTTACAAATTAGTTTTGTAAAATTGAATTAAACTTAAAATTTATTTTTTAACATCGTATCAGAATCAAGTTAAAATCTATTCCAACAAAATTTGTATAAATATATAATTTCATCCACTATCAAACGATGATTTATTAATATTTAGTTTCACGTTCAAATCAGTTTAATCTTCTTTTTCATAGACCACATATTTTGTCCTATTTGAGTTAGAATTTTTGCCGTCTAATTTTAGTATATTCCTTTCATATTATATATATATATATGGTTCCATTTAGTAATAAATTCTGGGTAGTTAAAAAAATGTGTGTTCAGAATAAAAATTAAATGCTCGGTTTAAGATGAGTTATTTTATTGTCTTCTTACACGAACAGAGTATGAGGGAGATGATTGCAAAATTTATTATCTATATATCTTAAAATGGTTAAGAAGCCATTTGCTCTGTTTTAATCTCTAGGGACTGTCCTGATATTTGTAATATTCAGTAACTGCAGAAAATTTAGATCCTTCGTACTTGTCGTTTCACAGAACATCAAAAGCAATTTCATAATTTACTAGTAGCGCCCTTAAAAAGTCGATACCCAACGGAAAAAAAAAAATGCTTTTTGATAGGACAGAAATGATTCTAAAAGCACACTATAGAAAGTTAGTTAAATGGAATATATAACAGTCAGAATAGTTATACATGAACAATTTCTTTTAGTGAAAAGTAAAAAAGCAAAGAAAAGCTAGGACTAGATGTGAAAGCTTAAAGAATTGTGATGATGCATAAAGGACGTGTAAACAGCTTTAGTATCAAGAATTGTCTGTGGATATATACTTGTACTAATTATATATATATATATATATATATATATATATATATATATATATATATATATATATATATATTCATTTTTTACACTCCAGCAAATGTTAAGTGATATTATTTTAAAAAAATTATTCAATTTTATTAATCTAAAATAAAATATATTTGTTGGAAAAAATATTCATATATTAATTAACCTATATTATCGAATCTCGATAATTTGATTATATCATGATATCAATGTATATTTATAAAATATTTGACATATCAAATAAAGTATTATATTATAGTTATTATTTCATTAATAATCATATATTGTAAGTTATTATATTTGTTATTATTTTATATTTTTTTAATATTATCAGTTTTTATAATAAATTTCATAGAAATTAAAAATCTATAAATAATTGATTTATTTCTTTCCAAAATACACACTCATCCATACCTATTTTTTATCATTAAAAAAGTTCAAATTTTTTTAATAGCTTACAATATATCTTTTCGTCCTAGTGTGTACACTAGGACTTCTCAATCCACTCATATCGTACCACTGATTTATATTTAAGATCCTACTAAACACAATTTCCAATTTTAATAGTACCTAACTAAACCTATTTTTAATATTTTTAATTTATCCTTGACAGAAAGTTAATTACATATTGAATAATTAAGTTTGATAGTTCCATCTTTATAAATATTTTTATATTTTATCAATTAATTAGAAAAACGTCACACACAACTATTACTAAAAATTTAAGAATCTTATTATGCATACCAGTCTAAGATTGGAAGACAATATTTTTTTTACAATGCAAGTGTGATTAAATCAAATTTATAACAAAAAGAGAGAGAGAGAAAAAATGTTTGGAAAACTGTGTTTCTTTCCATGGCTTTCTGTCAAAAGGTTATCTATAACATTATAAGGTGGAACCTTTGGAGGCCCTTTGTTCTAAAGAGGAAGATGCCTTTGACATTGTGTGTACTGAAACTGGCATATTAATCCAACAATGAAAGGAAAGAGTGTTCAGATAAAGAGAAAACTTTTTGTATGGTTAATTGAAGTTACCTAATAAGAATAAAGTATATAACTTTAACATGATTATTCTCTATATATACCAGAAGAATATCTACCAATTCGTGGCTTATATAAAAATATATAATAATAATAATAATAAAATAAAATAAAACCGAGTCACTTTCCTCATATATATGTTTGACTGGTTGACTCCTCTTACATTCTTCATAATATCCAAGTTCTATGTATATACATTTTAATGAACAAATTTCAAGAACTCCAAATTCATCATTACAATATAAAAGCTTTAACATATATACTCTCATTTGAAATCACATATTATTTGCTTTAAAGATAAAAATTCCACGTTACGGAACAAAAAGTGAAAATGGAGAATTAAACCGATTAGGAGATTATGCTTTTCTTTTTTAGTTTTGAAAAGCAATTATAAAATTAGCCAAACTCGTTTTTTTTTGCACATGATGATGAGTCAACGTTGAAAAACATTGTATATATTTAGAATTACTTTTGATTGCACCGTTGGAGTCTATGAACTACGAACCTAGTCTAGCCAGCCATATATATATATATATATATATATATATAGAAAGTAGTCTTAGAAAATCTCCAAGGAACCAACCGAAAGCTTAAAACTTTTTCATGTCCTTAATCTTAAGGATCAATAACTTAATAATGATGAAGCAGAATCCAGTCTAAGAATCTAACACAGTTTTGGCTTTGGATATGTTCTATAGAAGATGCGATGCACTAAAAAAGGGTGGTGATTGGATTGACGGTGCGTGATTATAGTAAATTTGAACGTTAAGAAAGATGGTAATTAATTAAATTAAACAAAGTATCTTCATTGGATTTGATGAAAAAGGGTTTGTAGTAAAATGTCATCCTTGGCGGAAAGGACTCGTGGAAGAGAATCAAAATGTTCTAATAATTAAAAAAGGAGCAAGTTTTTCATGGTTATAAAAGTGAGAAGTTGTTGTTGACCAAAAACCGAAAACCTAGTTGCATAGGCTTTTTTGTATGTTCATACATTTTTTTCTCAGAAGGATTTTTTGAAGGACGAAGATGGTAGGGACATGTTAATATTCCCATGTGCCAGAATTCAAATAACAATGGAGATTAATCATAGTATAGATGCTCTTGTACGTTTAGGATTGGAGAAAATCTATCGGTGCATGTTTTGCTTCGTAGCTTCCTTTTTCTCCCATCATTCAAATGGAAAGACACAAATTAGAAAACAGTTTCGTTCCCAAAACTGAACATGTCCAAATCATCCTAGGATCTTAGCTGATGCAGAAGTCAGTTCTTTTTCATGGGAAAGAAACATTGAAGAGACGTTTTTATTCCTTTCCAGAGGAACGATGTTGCTACATCTTCGAACATATGCTTGCTGTTCGATCAGTTTAAGGTTAAATCAAAAACCCAAGTTTTGATTCATTAAATTTAATAATAAAATCAAATGTATATGTGTTTAAGATTAACTTTTGATAGATCTATCGGAAAGAGGATTTATTGAAAGATCAGTAAAATTTAAATCTAATTACATAAAAAATTCACATCATTTTTTATTCGAAACCTTAAAACAATGAATTAATAGATTTTTAACTTTATAATATGGTTTATTTTCTTATTCTAAACTTACACTTAAAATTTTAATAAGTTAAAAAAATTGGAAAGAGAATATAAAAGAGAAGAGAAGAATTAAGAGATGGAAAATTCAATAAAAGTGTAGAAAATTAAAATATAAAAGCGAAGATTAAAATGATATCGATATAAAATGTTGAATACTCTTGAATTTTTGTGAATGAGCATTGAACCTGTGGTATGATAAAGAGAGAGTTGTGGAGTAATGGAATCTAATGCAAGCCTTATCTTATCCTAAATCAAAGTACATATATATTTATAAAGAAAATAAGTTTATATTCCAAAGATTTACTCAGATAACCACGACAAACAAGTTATGATTTTGACTGGTACCTCAAACTTGTTTAAAATCAAAACTACTATTAACCAAGTTTTCGAAAATCCAACATTGCACAATTCCATTAACCAAGTTTTCAAGATTTTGTCAAAATTAAATATCATTTAAGAAACCAACACATTCAAATCCTTACTCTCATTCATCTTGTTTTTATCAATTATCTCTCCATCGAGTTGTATCTATCAGCTTTTTGTTAAAATATTATATTATTTTAACTTGATCAAAATTTTCATTTCACTATACAAATCTCTACTTTATGAGTTTATCTTTCCATGTGACTATTGTAAACTAAACTTTACTTTTTCAAAAAAATTACAACTTCGAGCTTCCAACAAAGTAGAGAAATTTTCTACATAAACAAGCAAATTCTTGTTTTGGGAAGTGAATGTAACTAAATCTTAGTATATTATTATAAACATAAAGAATATGAGACCCATTATAACTTCTTAACAGGACAAATGTACTAGATGAGTTCCAACTCTTCCAAGCGGATTAAGACAACAATTCAATTTTTGGAAGAAAGAAAAAAGTAAAGTAGAGTTTGAAATCTAATTTTATTTCATAAAACTAATTTATAAAGTAGAGTTTGCACTTATTTATATATTAGAAATTCATTTTATCTATAATTAATGTGAGATTTTTAACATATTACATCACGTTTAAGTATATATAGAGACTAATATCAATTGATGATTGGATAGGAGGTAATACTATAGGTTTAACCAACAACATATGTGGTTATAGTTAGGATAAGTTTTAACCTATGACTTTAATATCATTTTAAAAAATAGACTTTAAATCTAATTTAATTCTAAAAAAATATTGTAAAATGAAATTTGTACTCATTTATATATCCGTTCATATCTAATTAACGTGTAATCTTCACCAGTTATATTTAAAAGAATTCACTTTTTGATAAGAGTTTAAGATATTAATAAATAAGAATTTTGTTAAAAATAGATTAATGTTTTCTTAATATAACTTAATTGAATATCATCTTCCATCCTTTTAAAAAAGAAAATCGATATAGTACTTTTTTATTTTTTTTGTTTTTTTATCAATAATGTTCTTTTTCATATATTAAAATGTCTTTCATCTAAGAATTTAAGCTCATATACTCATTGTTTTTAAACTTTGAATTAAAGAGTTGTATTTCTCGAATAAATTCTCTCAAATCCACATCCTTGATCGATAAAAAAGAGTTATTGAAAATAGTTTCTTTATTTTTATTTTTACTCAATGCCTAACACAATACTATATTAAATCAGAAGAGTATCCGTCAATTTAAAATGTATTTAGATGATTAAAATTCAATAATTATAGAATGAACAAAATAAAGTAATTGTTTTTTATGTATGCTTCTGCCATTCAAAAACTATTTACACAATTATTAATAAAACATTAGTATTATTAATAAAAACATTATTATAAAATACCTCCATTAAATGTACCCATTTTGTATAATTTAAAGTTCTAATACATATATAAAAGTATAACTGAAAAAGAATCACATATTCGATTTGAATAAACAATTTTTTGAACCAAACAAAATTACTATAAAACAAGTATAGTTTTGGGACACAGAAAATAATATTATTTAAAGATGATATTTAACTAACATATTCATTTTACATTAATGAAGTGGGAAAAAGAAAAATGTTTTTTATTGTAAAGACAGTTAGTTATGCGAATGTCTTATCAGTTACTGCAGAGAGGGACAGAAAGACAAATTGGAATGAGATAAACTAGAAACACGTTATATGTTACAAAATTATTTTATATCTATATTGCTATGTTAGGTTTTAAATCTATTCAACAGATTATTTAGATACTGTCTTTCTGTGTTAGGTTTTAAATCTATTCAACAGATTGTCCACCCATTAGACATGGCTTTTGTTCTTGATTAGATTGAGGTTTCATTTTCTGATTTAAATAAGAATACTACATTAGTTTTCAGCCAAAATAAATATAATAAAAGACTACCAACAATACCATAATCTATTAAAGTAAAAAACAAAGGATAATGATATTTAGACAACTTTTTTTAACAATATTTGAACATTGATTACGTATCAATCTGTGATTGGTCGTAAATTACTCCATAATCAATAATAATAATCATAAACACTATTATGATTAGCACGTAATCAATGTTCAAATGTTGTCAAAAAAATGTTGTCTAAATATCATTATCCAAAAACAAATTACCTACTGAACTAAAAACTTTTAAATTATAATAACTTTAGGAATGACCACATTAGATCATCCAATTAATGAAAAAATAATTGAATTAAATTAATATGGTCAAACTTTGAAGGACAAAGACGAGGATTTGAAACTGATTTGAGAAATATTAAATTTATTTGGCTCTGTATTATTTTTATATTTTTTTCTTTAAAATTTGTATAAATGTAATTAGTTTTGATTTAACACTACGTGTTAGTTCTAATATTTAGATTAGGAGTAATTTATTATATTAACAACTCGATTCAATCCAATTCAATTAGATTGGATTAGATTTAATTTACAATAGAATCGATTTAACCTAAATTAACTCATTCTTTTTAAGTGATGAATTTATTATGAATGACCTCATATATATTTTCATGTCTTAATTAATTTAAACAAGACTTAATTTATTTTCATGATCATATTTTTATTATACTTTTAATATGTCAATTTTATGTATCATAAGAAATTCGGACATCAAGTTGAGCAATTCAAACCAAGTTCAAATTTTATCATTTTAAAGTTCATGAAAACACCTTGTTAAAAAAATTTAAAATTCTCTTAACAAAGTCTACTTGTAAATAAAAATACAACAATCAATAATCATAATTGAAAACTTACTTACAAATATATAAACATCTTTTAAACTTACAAATTGGTGTGATATAAATATGAACAAAGATAAATATCAAACTAAGTTTTGTTAAGCACGAACATCTTGTTGAACTAAACACTACAAAAATTACTAAAACTATTGAAATCTCTTTTATCCTCGTGAGAGCAAATAAAATAAACCATTGACATGCATAATATATATAATACCAAAACCTTAAACTTTGAAAACTTGTGTGCTTACCTATGTCAATATAGTCTAATTTTATTTAAGAGTACGAGTTGAATATTATTAACTGTTCCGGATATAAGGTCAAATAACTCCTAACACCTACACAATTTCTCCTGGAAAGTCGATCAGTCCGCGTCTCACGCCTTTGTCTTCATTCCACAACTCGAAGTTGTACTTATCAAAGGTTTTCCGATGTCAAAATCAGTGAGTTGTTCGTACAATAGCCTAGAACTGTAGCAATAAATATGCATTAAATGTGAATCACCTACCTCTTACCTTTAACTTGTATTTAGTTTTCGTCATGGACTTGAGATTAGCGAAATCTTAATCACGACCAATCTCATCCTAATACCTCTAATTACCACTTACCTTAATCTTTGCAATAAAACCTGATTATTAACTTAGACCAGACATTCTGCTCCTGATCGTCCGATCTAAGTTTAGAATTTCTACCACGCTCAATCAACTTGGTTGCATCCTGCTCTTCAGGATCGTCCAATTAATTTGGTTATGAGATGATTGTATAGCCATCCGAGCCATAAAGTACACTAACAAAAAAAATCACAACATTAAATAAATAAAACCAACAACTTAATTATTTTCAATATTATCTCTAACTTGTTATACGAGTACAATAATATCATATAAATTAATATAAAATAAAAATACAAAGAACTAAAAAATAATTCTTTTTAAAGAACTTATCGCAAAGAAATCCAATTGATGATGGTATAAACACCTGTCAAAATGAATACAAATAAGCTGGCTATATTGCTTCTATAGCATGAAACAAAGGGTGTGCAATGTTTATTGGAATTAATAATGAGTAAAACTTGAAGCATATATACAAAGCAAACTAAAGTAAAAAAACGAAGCATGGTGTATTTATTTAAAAAGGAAAAACATAAAGAAAGTTATGATTTAAAATGTATATCCTTAATGAGGAAAAGATGTTGACAAAGGTGGTGGAAAATGATGAATTATTGGTGAAAGGTTTAAAAGAAATATGTACAAAAATGGACCGTGAATATTTGGGCCCAAGGAAAGGAAAGTAGTGAGTTTGTAGCGCACTTTGCGCCATAGCAAAGGCTGATGATGTCCAATTTCCAACATAAACAAATAACACATTCAACACAACTTTTAACCAACATACCAACCTTTGCCTCCTTAAAAACCTTACCTACCGACATCATGGTTGGCATCCAATTCTATTAATGTGCATTCACTCCACAAACCCTAATTCTTCTACTCAATACAAAAAACACATTGCTTAGATTCTTTTTGTTCAATTTACCTTTTATATAATGGCCCAACCTCATCATGGGCTCACCAACCTGTTTGTCCAATTCACTTTTTCTAATACCCATATCTCATTCTTTATTTTAATATTAATTTTTTATTTTATTTTTCTCTTTCAAACTTTCATATCTAAAATTGAAAATGATACGATATAATTATTTTAATTTGAAATTATTTAAATGTATTAATTTGAAATGATTTGAATGTATTTATTTTAAAAGTGTATTATTACAATTAAAATTAAATTTGAATATATAGTAATCTTTTATGATAATACCAATGAAGAATCAATAATCACTATAAAGCTCCTCATGGAAAATAAAGAAAATAAATTATAGCACTTTGAATAGAGTTATAACTAATAACTACTGTAAAAAGCCGTAAATAAAACAATAAAGTACTAACAGATTTCTTAAGTAGATCATAGAAAATCACAATTAACAGATTTCTTGCCAATATTAAATAGTCATGTGTTTTAATATAACAGGCACAAATGAGAATACAGAAAAGGGTCCTTATCAAGAAATAATACGGATGGATCGACATTTCAAAAATCTTCATTGGAGTATTTTATAAATTAAATCGTATATCTAAAATATAGATATGCTCGTAATATAACACATTTTTATATTCATTTTAATATACAATACAAAAATATAATAATTATAAAAGTGTAAATTTTTTATATTTTTTTTAAAAAGAAGAAAGTAAAAAAAAAAAGTAACATCAAATAAATCTAAAAATATAAGTGTTAAATAATATTTTTCTATTTCTATGGGCCATTTAAACAAAAATAATATTTTGCTTTAGAGTTTGACAATTATTGTGAATATGGACACACGATGCATATTATGGATTTCATTAAGAAAAATTATTCACATAAATAAGAAAGGTTGATGAACATTTAATATATATACCTAAAGAGAAAATAAAAATATAAATATATAAGATGTATGATGTCAATATATTAATCATTATTCTTTATTAATTAGATCAGAGTACAAAAACGATGAGTCGATGCTGAATTTAAAGTGCATGCTGCTGCTATCACAAGACATGCACGTATAGAATGAAACACAAGACATTGTAGGTCTTGAAACATTCTTGAACTCTGTTTTTCTTCTATCTAGTTTTTGTCGGTAACAGAGTTTTCTTTTATCTGCATTCCAAAGATTCATCACGACGACCCTTTGTTAGCTCTCACCTTCTATTGCTTCTGTTTTTATGTTATTTCTGTTCTTCTCTTTCATTTTTCCTTTCTTCTTTCTCCTATAAATATGTACATCTTCCTCTCCTGTAATACATATATGCAATATACAGAAACTTTACTTTTACAGCATCTTATGGATATCACACTGTTACAGAATCTTTTACAGAATCTTTTATAGGATGAACTGGAAAGCTTTCGACTTAAACCCGTATGCACTTGTGAAATAAAATGTTCTTGCAAGATGTTGTCCACCATTATCCAAAGAAAGCATAAAGATCGCGCCCTTCAGTTTTTTCGTGACTTGAATGAACAGTACAGTAATATTCAATCTCACGTTCTTCTAATGGATCCATTCCTCCTATTTCGAAATTGTTTTTCTATATTATGCAGCAAGAACGTCAGCTGATAAATAATGACTTTCTTAATAATCTAGAAATGAAAAACTTTGTTATTATTCATAATATAATGTGTTCTTAATTTATGTTGGATTCCGGTCCACTGATCATGTTGATTATCCTCTTGATCATCTGCATTCTTATGAGAAAATTAATCGTATCACCATCAACCTACCTAATGGCAAAGTAACAAAAGCCACCCATAAAGGAAATCTGTGATAAAATATTCCTGAAAGTTTATTCCAAGTCACTAACTTAGAATCACATACTAAGTTCATTTTAAAGTCTTTAAATTTTATATATTGATAAGTTTTATCACCATCAATAAATTAGAAGTCACGGTACAAATTATTAATTATTAAAAAAATTAATGATTTTAGCTCGTAGAAATTTTTATTTTGATAGCATGGTATTAAAAAACCAAATATATACTACTAAAAAATAACTTTCTAATGCCGATAATATTTTTGAAATTTTTGTAAAAATATATATCTTGATTAAAAGTAAACCATATATGACATCGGTTCTTCAGGAACCGCTGTTATAGGGTCTGCAACAAGTAAAGATTTTTCAATGGATACAAATCTCTTTATAGGACTTTCGGCCCCAGTTGCCCAAAAAACTGAGACCATAGACCCTCTGGAAAACTGACATTCAGTGGACCAAATCTTTATACAGTAACGTTTGGTCTTGGTTATATAACCGAGACTATAAATCCTATAGAATTCCCTTTTGCACCAGTGGTATTTTTGGTCCTTAAAAACTATATTTCATTTTAAATTTTGTACATATTATGTGTATACACTTTATAAAAGTTATACAAACATAATTTACAAAGTATTTCTTTTATGACACACGAAAGTATATCATAGAATATAATATAATCTTCATGTATTATAAAGATATAATGTTTTACGCAACTTTCACAATATTATATATATATATATATATATATATATATATATATATATATATATATACACACACACACTTTTTAGGGAACAAATACAATTTTTAAAAATAATTTGAAAACGTAAAACATATATAATCATAATAAAAATTATTAAAAAATTACATTAGACTAATATAAACATATTTTTAATGCAATCCTATCACAATGTAATTTTTAGTTTCATAGATAATTATTTTTTAAATTCATTTTTAATTAAAATGAAATAATGGTAGAAAGTTGACCATATATCATGTTAAACTGAGTAACTGCACGACCCATTTAGTTAGTAGCACCATAACATTAACATGCAGACTCAACATTTGACTTCCTCCTTCGAAGGCTTTCTAATATATTCCTGTTAAAGGAAAAAAAATGCTTGAATGGTGGGTAGAAAGAAAAAAGTATATGAAGATGAATATGGAGATGAAGGTTTGCAACAAAGTAAATTATCCTTTTCTATTGAAAATGACGATCATAATAATCTAACAAGTAGTTGGTGCTGCTGTCATACTTAACCAACATTCCACCAACCTTCTTCATGAACATTGGTAACCATAAATTAAAAAGGAGTACATAAGATCTGCATTTTGGAACAGAAAATACAATTGAATAACTTCATATAATAAGCATACATGCAAAGTCACCTAAATATATTTACAGGAACCATAATCAAAATCACCAATTTCTATACAGAACACAATTGTGGTGATAGCCTAAAATTTTTAAAACACACTCAGATAAAACCACCTAATATTACAAAAAGACGTGCTCTCTACAAATCAAACCTCGAAAACAGGTTTGCTATTCCTGCGATTTCCTAAACTTGCTACGGATAATCACAATGAGAGGACTCACCTCACCATATAGAATAAACTTGTGCTATATACACAACTAACTGAATTTCTGACTTCCCTCCAAAACATTCAAAATTCTCTAGTTAAGTCAAGTTTAATAAGCGATGGCACTGGATTTCTTCTATATACACTTCTATGAATGGAGTTTAGGCAACAGCAGGGATGCCAGAATTCTGACAATCCCTGCTGAGGCAATCAAATCCTTCTACTCTAACTGCAGCTGGTTTAAGTCCAAACTTCATCCTAGCACATCCTCCTTTGCGAGATGCTGAAGATGGAGATAGCAAACCAGAAGGCGAGGAAACTGTTGATGCAAGACTGTTCTCTTCATCTCCAAAGCGAGCATCTTGGATCAAGGGATTCGCAGCCCGAACTGGAGGAGAACCACAAAAATAGGGAGGAGAGGAAGGTATCTGGTTGGAAAAATCATCCCAGTAACTCTCCTATTGAAAACAAAATTAAAATTAATCAATAAAAGATTACAGACAATAACATCCGTTACACAAAAAGCAATGACAGTGACAGTTATCTGCGGTTCCATCATGAGCAAAGGTATCAAATTGCAAGTTGTAGTAAAGGGTGTGGTTTTGTCACCCTACCTAATATTGCAGAAAATTACAGACAAATACAGCCAATTACTGTTACAGAGACCATTTCATAAAACATTGCTAAAGTTTGAAAAATACATGTCTTTAAGCTCAAAAACATCTAATAAAAAATGGCGATCTAAAGATGCAACTTTGAAAATACCATAAGTATTCCCACATAAAAGTAAACATATCAATACCAAATAAAAAAATCCATATAACATGCATTTTTAAGAAACATAAACTACTTTTAAGAAAGATAAAATTACATGCCATTTGACTGTTCTTGGTTAAATCAGACCCCTCTTAAGAACATGCCATTTACATGTAGATATTCTCCTTGGTTAAAAACATAAGCTAATAACTTGTAACAGAGTCATCTCTTACCCTCTTAAGAACAATGTCAAGTAGTTCTGCCCCAGCTTTTGAATCAGAGCCCTCAGCTTGTTGGCTAGTAAACACCAAAACGCAAACAAATCAGGTCTTCATCAAGTAAAATGTACAGTAATGGAATCAAAAGGCAAACAATCAATTATAAAACTTACCCAAAATGCCACTTCACTGGTCGAATAGGCAAGTTCATTAAAACTCCAGCTCGGCGTGGCTTAGGGCAAAATACAGGGCCATTCTGATCAGCAATGGAAAGAGAGCCCCTCATCTCTTCACGTGCTGAGAAGGCATTCTGATGAAGATTATAACAATTCATCCTCAAAATTTGTTAGCTTCCACACTCGAACACCTAAACCAAACCAAAAAAAAAAAAAATCAGGAAATGTAAACAGAAGCTGGGATTTTATTTTATTTACAAAAGGAAACTATAGCACTCAACCCAACTGCAAGTTACCAACAGATCCCTTTAGCCAGATCAACTAAATGCATCAAAATGGAAAATAGAAAAATTAAAAATCTAAACTTCAAAACTAAAAGCCACCACCCATTTCACTGTTTCCCAATTATCTACAATCTAAACAATGGGGTCGAATCCGTTGCACGAATCAGTGCACAAATCGACGACAGATCTGAGAGTAAACTATGAAAATGTTAAATGTTTGTCTTTTCTTTGTTATGGGTAGATCAAGAAGTGCCAGGATAAGTAAGGTACATAAAAACCAAACTTGGGCTTATGTTAAACAACCATAATCACTAACACCATCTTACAAACAGCTATCAGTCACAAAATTAAAAGGGGGTAATATAGATATAGCTAATAGATCTTCAGATGGGGTAATGAACAGAATGCTAAAATTAAAAAGAAAAAAAAATGAACAAATCAAAGTACATTAAACATGCTAGAGAGAAAGAAAGAGAGAAAGAGAGAGACCTTTGAAGGTATTCTCCAAACGAAGAAATCAACGAAGCTGGAAGGGCGAGAGGAAGGGGACCTTGTGCTCACAGCAATCCTATTTAAGGTAAAGCAGCAACGAAGCTAGCATGAACAAGGAACACGGTTGAACGACGTCGTTAGGGTTGAGATCATTACTGAACACTGTCTTCTAATTTTTTTTTGTAATCTTTAAATTACAAACTATATTAGAATACTATCACGTGCAAGCAAATGTCAGAATCAATTGATTTTTTTTTATATCAAATTGTGAGTACAAAATCACTTTAAATAGAGAAAAAAATTATTTTTTATAAAAAAAGTCGTAATTTAAAAAATAAATTACTTTTATTTTTTTACTAATAGAATCAATTGAATATTGATAAGAAGAAGTGAAGTTTTATTTCTGACAATTTTGAAAAAAAAAATCCTTTTCTATTTAAACAGATTAATTTTACTTTTAATACATAAAGTTATCAATATATTGATGAGATTACTTTTATTTAATATATTTTAAAAAGTTTTATGATTAAACTATTACTGGTTTAAGATTGCAGTGTACTTTGTTACAAGTGGCTGGTAAAACTAGTGAGAAAATGAAATAAAAAATTTGGATGGTGCCTTCTGTATTACAAAGTTAGACTCTTTTTTCAATGTTTCTAACTGTTACTTACATAAATGTGTTTTTGTTACCGTTACTCAACTACCACAACATAAATGTCATCTAAGCAAAAGTCAACTTGTTGCATGATTTGGTTAAACTTGAGAATTAATTTTACCACAACCCAAGATCTCTTAAGTGAAATAATGAATTGTATATGGTTTAGTTTGGATGACCTTAAAAATAATGAAAGGGGATTATTTAACTAGCTATTGTAAGCTTAATGATTAGTTTAATCTTTATGATTTTTTAAATTTTATTGGATAATATTAAACTAGTGTATTGCTTAATCATTGTGAGAATTCTTAAGTAATAAGTGTTAATTGAAAAAATATTTGTTGACCGAATAAAAAATATAATTTATTGTATTTATTAGAATTGTCTCACTTAAGTGATGTGATACACTTATATGATGAAGACATTCTCACTTATAAGATTAAGGTAGGGTTCTTTTCTTTTGCTTGCTCACAATTCATCTTTCTATTTTCTTATTTTCTCAAATTCATTTTCTATTTGCATTTATTTCAAAATCTAATTGCATAATTGTGAAATTAAAGAGTTAACGAATATATTGAATCGATTGAATTTTAAAATAGAATAAATTCATTTTCTGTAATTTTTCTCTGAGACAATCTATTTTCCATTTTGCATGTAGTCTTCTTTCTATTACATTTTGTTTTTCTGCCTTCTGTTATTTTATCTATTTACAATCTTATAATCACTTCCGGTTTTTATTTGGACCATATTAAGTATGTAAAAAAAGCAAATCAAAGATGATAAGTTGTGTAGGTGGTGGTATATTTTAGGAACTCACATTAAGAAAAGGGAAATTAATCATTTCATTTTTTCTTAATTGTATTTATAATTGTTTGAATGAAAATTCAAGATACATACATTGTAATTGTGATTAATATATATATTAGAGGCATGTATAACTGTTTGGAGGTTGAGTTGATAAATAAAATATAATGTTAGACTTGTGAAAATGTGAAAAAAAAAGAAGAAAACTTTGTTATGTTTTTTTATTTGTGTCACAGTTTCTCAAGGTTACTTATGTAGTCATTTTTCTTTGTTATGGTTTGTTCTATTATATTATTGTACCTGTTTAATATTACTAAATTTGGCTACATACTTCATTTAAATGTGACAATCTTTTGATGTGTTGTATGGTGGCTTAATCTATGCTCATTTGTCAAGGGTAGATTTTTTTTATACGTTTGAATTCATTACCATTGTGTAACATATTTACATGTAAGCGTGGTAGATTTTTTGTGAAACAAAACTTAAAAGGGATAAGATGAAAGTAATTAAAGAAAGCTGTCCTATAGCTAATACAACATGTCACTGAAGTGAATCATACTTCAATACAATTAAAGATAGACAAAGTCAGATATCTAGGTAGTGTGAGTCTAAGAAAGCTACACATGGCAGATGGATAATAAATAGGAACATGCTGAGGGAACTATTAACCATGTCATGACTTGGTTACGGATATTAATCATGGCCATTGGAAGATCACTAGAGAGTTTTGAAAGCAAGCATGACAGTACAAAATTTCATGAATCCATGTAATACTAATCTTTCTTAAGCTCTTGTAGCACAATACATGAACCTTAATATACTAATTATATTCTATTTCAAAGTTTTTAGTTTGACAACTTTTTGTGAAAATATATGATATCTTTCTATTTAAGTTTATTTTTGTGAAAATTAATTTATTCTTACATTTGCATGTCTTGTTTCTTTTATTATAAAATGATCATACATATTATATATATTTGAAAATAGAGATATGAGTTGATGAGATAATAACTTTTGAACTAGAACAAGAAACTGAAGAATTAGTATAGGAGAATTTAGAGTCATAAGTTTATCCTTTTGAAAAATTATATTAAGTCTATAGTTGTATTTTCATCTACTTATGATTTTATTTTGAATGTATTTTCAAAAACAATCTATATAGTAATAAATGTGAATAAGTAATGTTACTGGTAACCTTACTATATTAAGTATTAGTTAATTTATATTTGTTAAAAAAATAATTGTTACCATGGTAAGAAATATTTAAGATAATATTAAATATCGAGTAAAACAATATAAAAAAAGTTATAAATTCAATCCTTGGAGTTTTTTAACTTAAAAATTATATCAATATTTTATGAGTTTGAATGTCCTCCGTGGATAAAATTGAAAATTTTAATTAAAACTAATGTAAATTGAAGTTCGGTATATTTAATATCTTTCCTAAGCTCTTTGAATACAGATACCATTTGATTTCAAAATTAAAAATTAAGACAAGTCATTAAATAAATGAAATATGGTATGAGTTACTAAATATATGATCATACACATTGTATATCATACACATTGTATATAGCAAAAGAATATAAATCTCTTAAAACTATTTAAATATAATAAAACAATCATGTGTTTTGTGGTTAACTTACTTAAAACTTATGCAAAAGCTGAATGAAGTCTTTAAACTCTAAAACGAGGAATGATGAAAGTGTTTAAAATAAAGAAAAGGAAAAAAGATTATATGGTAATGATTCTGACATTGAAAACTAGAACAGAAGAACAAAAGTGAAAGGCTAAAGAAGGTGGCGAAGATGTCTTTTTCTGAGACAAAGAAACCATATGCGAGGAAAGAGTGAGATGATTGGTTTGTGTCGTATCACATCATCTCATATCACCCTCACACTTTCAACTTGTTGCCTTCCACCTCCTTACCCACTCACAACCCTTTCACCTTTTCCGTTAAAATTGCATACTCTTCAATGTGCTCTTATAATAACATACTTAATTGGATAATCTTATTTTTTTACAACATTTTAGATGTGAGTGATTTTAGACTAATCAGCATTTAAATAATATTAAAATGTTATTAAAAAAATATCATCAAAGTATCATTATTTAGTTAATTAACAATTTAAAACAAACAATAAAAATTAAAAAATTTAATATTTATTTTAGTTTTTATATTTTTTATTTTTATTTGAAATTACTATTAAGTTTTTTTTTTATATTTAAAATGTTTTTTTTAATTTATTCAATTTAGTTATTTTTACTGATAATGTTTAAATTACTAATTGCATTAGTCCATATAAAAAAAATAGAATAAACTCTCATACAATAAAACTTATAATAATCGACTCATATCATCAATTCATATCATTATCTTGTTTCTTGGTGATGAAAAAATGATACGAATAAGTTATTGTAAACTCTATTAATAATTAATTCCATTTTTTTTATGTAGATTTGATGTTATTAGCGATTTAAACATTATTAATAAAAAGAATTAAATTAAACAAACTCGAAAACCTTTTAAGTCTTGAAACCTAATTTCACTTAAATTTTTATGCAAAAGAATTGTGATGGTATGATGAAGTTGGACACGGCCTGGTTTTGCGTAAAGAAGAAACAAAGTGTGGTGATCTCTGAGATCTTCTTTCACTTCTTTATATATTAATGCATGAAGAATTTGGGAGTGTGGCACGTGCTATCACTATTCTTCTTACCTTCTCGCGACAATAATAAAAGTGACCAAGCATCTACCCTCTGTATTTATTATATATATAATACTTGTCAACAAAAATTGCAGGTGACTCATACAGTGGTCTTATTATTATTATTATTATTATTATTAAATGTTTAAACAATGAATTGATAATTAGATGGATAGATCAAACAGCTAGTTCCAAGTTGAAATGTACGCTCTGTTTTAACCAATATTTTAAGAACATTACTATAATGTAGAGTATCTTTTTTAAGGATAAAATGAAATCAATATATTAAAGGTTGTAAACTAAATCATATGTATTAAAATTAGAATGATTATCATTTTATTAGTGGATATATAAAAAAAAACTACATTTTAGTTTTAAATTAATTTATATACTTAGTAATTATACTTTAAAAGTGTGGGAGCTTTTATTATTAATGGTTTATTATAAAATTCATGATTACAACTTTCAAATTGTGCATAGTGATTTTCTCTTAGTTAGGCCTGTATAGTACATGGAATCAACCTTAATCAATTCAAATTCTTCTTTAGTTGTATTTAGGTATTTTTGCTTATTTCTTATTGTCAAAATAACTACATTCAATTCAAAAATTACCATAAATAAAATTAATTGACTCAATTTATATGCTCTAGGGTCCATACTCACACAATAACTTAAATATTCCATAATTCAAAAATTTAACAGCAATTAATAACACAAAATCTTCTAATGTCCACATCAACACAAAATTAACAAAAATGATTAGCATCAGGACATATTTAACTCACACCACAACATCACTTAATTTCAATATCAATGAATAAAAATAATAGTTAACTTCCAAACTTGAGTTTTTATTATTACAAAACTCTACACACTCAAACTTTGAAAAAAAAAATCATATTAATTATCTGAATACATATTAATAGTCCATTATAAATAAATATTCGTCTTGAATTCAAATGAATAAAAAATAAAAATAAAAATAAAAATAAAAATAAAGGATGAATTTACTCTAATTCTTGAATGGATATAATTGTTGTTCTCAACCCTAAAATTCCTATGGTACACTATGATCTCTGTAGAAATAAATAAATTAGTCAAAATCTTAAAAAAAAATAAAATAAACTTTTAGAAAGATTGTAACTTTTATAAAATGAATTTTAATTAACTCATTTTCTACTTTTATCTTGATTTTTTAATTATATAAGTTTTACAAGTTTACCTTGATTTTGTGTATTTTCTACATTATTACATTAATGTAAGTTGCTACAATAAATATTATTGATTAATATTGAAAATAATCTTGATTGTATGAAATCAAATTATTTAAATATTTTGCAATTGGTATATATATGATTTTGTTTGGAAACACAGATGATGTCTTTAGATATGATTTTTAATAATATTTTTATTTACATGCTTTTATAATTATCATTGTTGGAAAAATCGTAATATTCTTTTTGTCAAATTATATATTTCAAGTCTATTTTATATAAGAAACTAAAGTTGATTTTCTTAAACTTTTATGTATTAAGTAAATATATAAAAAAATTAAAATAGATTATATTTGTTAAAAATACTAACATATTAAGTATAAATATCTGAAAATTTAATTTTGACCTACTTTATTATCTAACGATATAAAATTATTTTCAGTTTTATTTATTTAAAGGTTAAAATCTTTGGATAATCATTATATTTGTAAAAAATCATATTTGTACAAAAATACAAAAATATTAAAATTGTCTCAATTGATTTCTCAATTTTAAAATTGTGTAACAAATAAATAATTTCTGTTAAATACTAAGAAAGATCATCGACATGCTGAGCTGTTTAGGGAAGGACGTGTCAATTAATTTCCATAGCGTATGTGTTTTTTCACCACTTTTATTATGAAATGATGATACATATTATATATATTTGAAAATAGAGATATGAGTTGATGAGATAATAACTTTTGAACTAGAACAAGAAACTGAAGAATTAGTATAGGAGAATTTAAACTCCACCTTATATCATAATTTAAACCTCATAATCGGGGATCAATTGAAATACCTGTTAATAAAATAATTTAATAAAATATCGGTTATATTAGTTTATAAAATAATTTAATTTTATAGATGATTGAAATTTTAGAATAAATAGTATTGATTACAAATTAAAATTATTCATCAATGTTCATTAAAG
This sequence comes from Vigna radiata var. radiata, assembly GCF_000741045.1. Taxonomy (NCBI): domain Eukaryota; kingdom Viridiplantae; phylum Streptophyta; class Magnoliopsida; order Fabales; family Fabaceae; genus Vigna; species Vigna radiata. The sequence continues at coordinate 20,262,307 of NC_028354.1, read as the reverse complement.
CAATTCAATAGTAATTGCAGATTTAAATTTCGATTAATCTAACAGTTATTTTGATATCGAAAACATGATCTGACAACTAAGAAAAAATTAATTAACTATTAAAAGAAATTCAAAATATCTTTTAATTGTAGAAGTTTTTTTGAGGTAATTACAAATAAACTTACCTTAATAAAAATATTCGATCAATTTATTTAAATTTAAAAACTACCTTAAAATCACTATAAATTTCTCATGACCAAATAAATTATTCAATTTAAGAAGAAAAAAAAAAGTAAAATAGTCCTTGTCTGTGTGAGAATGAAGAACGTCACTATCATTCCAAATTTTCAATCCACAACCTTATCGTAACAATGCGAAGACAAACAACACTTATGTAACTTTTTTTGGTATGGATTATTTTATATTATTTTTTGTAATTATGTTAAACTATCAATTAGTATAATTTTAGATAATATTTTGAAAATTTAATTCCAAAGTTTAATTTTAAATTAAATTTTTTTTTTTTGAAAATATATTAAATTTTTCAACTACTTTGGTTTAATTATTAAAACGTCTAAATAAAAATCACAATATTTCTAGATCAATTCAATTTTATCTTTTTTAGTAAATGCTAAGTTATTGGTTTAAGACATTTAAGACCATACTTGATATTAGAAAATAAACTTTAATTGAAACAATTTTGGTTTCGACTAAAATTTGCAAATTGACATTCGTAGTGCCAATTTCACTTTTTTTTTTTATCCTAGTAGAAAATAGTATTATTCACTTTCTTAAATAATTATTTTAAATATAGAAATAAATTATGTTATTTGTTACTTCTATATTTAAAAGTACATAAAGAGAAGTAGAAATAGCCAATATTTATTTTCTTCAATTTTGAAAGTTAATAATGGTATTTTCAATTTCCTATACGGGTTTTTAAAGAAAATAAACGTGTTTTAATTCTCATATTATTTATGCCAAAATTGTACAACAACTCTGCATTTTATTCTTTTTCTCCATCTATCATGATTTAGCATTTGATAAGGCAAATATTAACTTAATTATATTTTACTTTACAAATATTGTAAAAGTTTGTTTTTTTATTAGATAAATAATAAATTAAGTATAATAAATACTTGTATATTTTATTTTTAACATACTACTAAAAACAAAATATTACACAAAAAATCTTAATTTTGTTCATCTTGTTTAATTTGTGTTAATTATTAAAGTAATTAACTATATATTTAATTTTTAATAATTATCGTATTAAAACGAAAATAAGATTAAAATATAATTATTTAAAAAAACCTTTATTTCTTGATTTATTTATTTTTCGTAGATTTAAAAATATTTAATTAACATTAATTTTTCTTTGATGAATTTACGAAATAATTAATACATTCAATTATATTAATTATTAACAGAATTCAAATCAAAGTAATAAAATAAAAAATATAACACAACTATATTATAAGAAAATATAATATATATATATATATATAATAAAATAAAAATATAGTATATATATATATATATTTTTATTTATTTATTTATATTTCCAGATAATGCCATAATTAAAATATTATACTCACATTGATATAGTGAGTAATTTTAGTGAGAAAAGAGCATATGAGACGCAATAATAATATTAATGAATTTTAATCTGCAAATCCATACATAAATGATTTTACTTTAAGTGCATTTAATTATGTGTTTAATGTACACAGATAACTTCAATTAATAAAATAGAAATATTATACCTCAATAACTTTATGTATCAACTTCCAAAGTTTTAAAAAAATTATATATTTTTGTCAATCAAATATATTATTGTTGATGACTTTTTATTGTGTAATTTCATTGTAAAATTATAAAAATGATACATTTAAAAAGAAAATGAAACATGAATAAGTGTTGATACGATTTTAAAATAAAGAAGTTATATTTTACTAAAACGATTTTATTGTTGATAAATTAAAGTTATACAAAATAATAATAACTTCTGTGAAAAAATAAAGTCGTTAACTTGAAATAGTTATGTTTAAGTTTAATCACAAATAAAAAATAAAACTATGTGATTGTGACTAGTTCTATTGAAATAAATTAAAATTATATTACGTTGAAACAATTTTAGTTTTGGAATGAAATGAATTGATATCATATGTTACAATTTTAATTCTTTTCATAATAACATTCAAATAATTATATTATTACCCAACTCTTTTTTATTAATGATCAAACTTACATATGTTATAATTTTAATTCTTTTAAGAATAACATTTAAATAATTATATCATTACACAATTTTTTCTATTAATGGTTAAACTTAATTAAATTTATCTTTGTGACAAGACGTCATTTGTCTATACTTCAATTTGTCAATGACATCAACTTGTGATATTAGATACACTTAATTTTTTTTATATTCATTTAATATTATATTTTTTATTTTTCTTTTAAATATAAAATTTTATATTTTTATAATCATTTTATTTTTATATTTTATGTTAAATTCCTAAATAATTTCGACATATCCGATGTTGATGGGGGACCAGTTCAAGAAAGAGAAATAAAGTACTTTCTGATTTACAGTGTTTAAGATAAATTTCATTTTCTTGTAAGAGAAATGAAAAAAAAAAAATTAACATTTTACTTCTTCTCTGCCATCCAATTCCAACCATTTAAGTTCCTCACTTCTCCAATGTTTTGCTGAGTTGTTCTCTTCTTTCTACCAAAATCGGTCAGTCTTCTTCACAATAATACTATTGTATATGAAGAAGTGGCCACTGTTGCAGAATCACTTATTAGCTCTTTTGCTTTTCCTTCAATCATGTCTTTCTCTTCTTGCCTTTCCCATTCCCCATTGACACTCAAGGTACACTTTCTCTTAGCTTTCCTATTGCTGCCATTGATTTCTAATTTTACATGCAATTTTTCTTCCACCTTTTTGCTCATTCGCTACCTTTTATTTATCACTTATTTTCTTTCCTGGCTTCAGCTCATTTCCCCCATGCCCACTAGATTGGAGTTTGATTCCCTACGTTTGAACTCTAAAGTTTTAAACTTTGAATGGTTATTGGACCGAAAGTGGCCATTTTGCGTAGATTTCAACCACCTAAGCATTACCAACGAATTGGGCATTTGTGAATTTATTTTTTTGCTTTGCATGGTTGTTTGCTTGTTTTGCTTTGCATGGATCTATTCTAGGCGCTTGTTGGTGTAGTAGAGTTAAAAAGGAGTTTGTATTTCTGAACTGGCTTTTCCGTGTCTTCAAAAGCTCTAAATTCATTCAGTTCTGTGGGTTTGTTCAAAGAGTCCTTGCGTGTTGAAGTTTCATTCAAATAATAATCTGCACAACCTGGTTATTTCCACTCTAGAAAAGGTTTAATATAATTTATTCGTATATATGGATAGCATAAGGTGTACTTTCTGGGCTTAAGACAAACTGTGCTTATAATTGAGATTCTGTTTGTTTCATTTTGGCAGCCTATAAAACCTTGTGGTTCTGTTGGGATGAGGCAAAATTTTGCTTTCTCTTTCAGAAGTAATTGGCCTGAGCTTTGTAACAGACACATTGTAGGGAGTAGAAGGTTGCAGGGAAATTTACCAAGGGTCAACTTAAGTGGAGATTGGAGTTTCATAGGAGGATCCAAAATTGTTATGAAACCAAATGCTACAAGATTGCTTCATTATCCAAAAAGGGGTCAAATGCAAGCTTCATGTAACCCTCTTATACTACAGCTTCTCATTTTCAAACTCATTTTGAAAATAACGTGTGTCTTGTGCTGGACCAAATTTATTTAAGAACCAATTGAAGTCTCTGGTATTTTTGATGTGGTGATACTTTTCTGTGTCTCTGAGCAACTTACAGGTGAAATTGGAGGTTTTATAATTAGGCCTCTTTCCTCTAAATTTTTCTCATTTTGACCACCCTGGAAAATTTCACTGCATTCTGATTTATATAAATATCATTAGCGCAAGCTGTTTCTTCATTCATATATTTTGATTCTTATTAAAAAACTGTTGGATTTGTCTTGCCACTAAACTAATTTGTTTATCTCGAAATAGAGCACAAATTAAGGATTTGATTCACAGAATGAATTTACATGGTTAGCTTAAATTACCCCTCGTGTCAGTATATCTATAACTTAAATTACTGTATGATATACACGCACATTGAAACTACCGAGAGCTATAAATATCCGTGCATTGTCTGCATGACTTCACCAAGTGTTGTTCTTAGTTCAAGCTTAACCAAGTTACTCCGCTTTATTTTTTGAAATTTTTAGGGACCAGTTATTGATTTTAAGTTGTCCCTTTTGATTTAGTCTTCCCCATTTTCATGTGGCTGCCGATTCCGGCTATCTGTGCTGTTGTGGTTCCTACTTTTTCATTATTCTCTAGCATAATGTGACTTTGAATTTGATAGCCTTGAGGAAAGTCATTTTGTTTGGACAGAAAACTCTTTAATGTCGAATCTGAACAGCTTTTTCTAACATGGTGCTTAAAATTTAAATCTTGCTACTAGTTCTGCTCTTGAAGCAGATGTTCAATTTCTTGGAAAGGTATGCTAGGAATCAGGTTTCACTGAAGCTATTCAGCTGTGGTCTAAATTTCGTACGACCATTACATTCATTATGGTTGGGTTTAAAGTCTGCCTTTACCTTTCGATATTTTTCTATTTTACTGTTAAAGCAATCGATCACAATGAGTAATTCTAAATAGCAAAGATGTGCTTATTGTTATCTTAACTACTTAGACATTTTGGTAATCTGTTTCTCTTTGTATAAAGTTGACTGAATGTTCCTTTATTCTGTATAACTGATGGTGACTATATTTTTCGCCTGATACTCACTTTTCTTCCTTTCATTTTCAGGCTTCATAGGATCTCAACTTGCTAGCACTGCATTTACGGCTGGAACTGTAGCTGTTCTCCCATTTTACACACTTATGGTTCTAGCTCCAAATTCTGATCTAGTATGTTTCTAACTGCAGTGGAGAAAATTTACGACCAACGAGCACGATTCATTGCAACAACTTTGCTTTATTACATGTCTGTTTAGTTACCATGCAAAAATCATTCACATATATAATTATTTTCTATAGTAGTAAATAATCCTTGTGTGGAATTTGGATATTCTTCTTTCTCGTAAGCTTCTATTGGGTCTCTGATTTTGTACTTCACGTCTTTCCTGATTCATGTTAAGTGCAAAAATGCAGACCAAGAAGTCTATGGAGAGTAGTCTGCCATATGTAGTGCTTGGGATTCTTTATGCATATTTGTTGTACCTTTCTTGGACACCTGAGACAGTTCGATTGATTTTTGCAAGTAAATACTTGCTACCAGAGGTGTGTGTGAATGCATTCAGCAATGAAGTTTTTCTTCCCAAAAGAGTTGTATGCAACTGATAAATCTGAATACTTGATGCAGCTGCCTGGTATAGCAAGAATGTTCTCCAGTGAGTTGACTTTGGCCTCTGCATGGATTCACCTGTTGGTTGTTGATCTTTTTGCTGCAAGGTCGTGGATTTTATCTTTCTCTTGGTTTCTCATTCTTTACTTATTTATCTAATCCTATTTCTGGTTATGAATTCAGGCATGTTTTTCAAGATGGACTGAAGAATCAGATTGAAACTCGGCATTCTGTTTCTTTTTGCTTGTTCTTTTGCCCCATTGGGATTCTTACTCATATCATCACCAAAGCCATCACCAAAGCTGCCACAAAAGAGGGTCATGGTGTATAGAGGGCACCTGCTTATACCGAGACAACAAGGATTTCATTTCATTTGAATAAAAGAAGTTTGACGAAGTCATGTCTGAGTTGAACTCTTGAATTTTCTAGGTACTTGATATCTGTCACAAGTTGGTCCAAAGGGCCTTGCAATGAGAAGCAATTGAAATTTATGGAAAAAGTAGAACTAAATAAGGAGCAACTATCATTTTATTACTGAAAACTAAAATTGATTTTGAATATAGAGTCTAATTGTGCACAGAAAAAAAAAATTACTGCACCTTTGGTATGTCTATGTGGATTGTGTAATTGTTAACCTTTAATATATTTGAATTCCAAGGTTAGATAAAATGATATGAAAAAAGAAAAACTTTATAGAAACAAAAAATAGATGAAATTTCTCTTGCTTTCACTGATAGTTAGGTAAGAATGTTTTGTACGTAGGTTGATAAATGAGTCTTCCTGTTCAATGAATCTATATTATGGTTGATGGTAAGAAGTTGGCGTTTGGCTTTCGAATGGTTTTGGGAGCTGATTTATCTACAGGGGACAGAATCCTTAATGCGCTTTGAAGTTTTTGAAACAGTTTTATCATTTCTTTGCCATTTGTAGCTAAACCTTTTCAAATCTGGCAACGGCTTTTGTTAATTTTAGAATCACACCACCAACCAAATCAGAAATTACACAAGTACTATTTCACTTATTTTTACTACCGTTTTTATGATTCGGTTGAATGAGACATTATAAATAATGTTTTATTATGTTAAAATTCCAAGTTCAAGTTTAAGGTTCACAAGTAAAAATCAGAAAGTATAACACTAACAGTGAAGATCTATTAATTCATTAGTGTGAACAAAAATGGTGTCAATCTCTAACATGATTGGAATCAAGTCTTATTAATATCATGTCTCTCCAGTAAACTTCTTCCTCTATAAACATAAAAGTTATTCTTCACAATCATAACCTCTGAAATATCGTTGGATTCAATCAATCTCTGATCTTAAAAAGAATCAACATGAGTCAGTTTTTTAAAGGTCAACTATGTAATGTTTCTAACATTTGATAAACAGAAACATAGTTAAGTGTTAGAATATGTATCTATCTGAAATTCTTAGATAATAATTAATCTATATATTGTTAATCCTTTCTCACATTACTTTGTGTGTGGGCATAATACATCTCCCTGGACGTTAGTTAAAACCGCTGAAGTTCCACACTATACAACCACTAGAAGAAGAACCATACAAACATAGAACAACTGAAAACATATGAGCAGTGAAACACAGAGTCGGTACGTGTTTTAGTCTGTTACCAAAAGCTACATCGTAAATTTTCAACGAAGTAGGCGTTAAAGCATACATTACGTACAACAAATGATTCAGATCGATCAAACGATATAACAAAAGCTAAGTCAACTTGGTTTTCTTGGACTTAGCTTGAGGCTTCTCAGGAATATCATCAGCATCAACATCATCGTCCGAAGAAGCTTCTAATGACTCGTCTGGTACATCATGAGGAACATTATGCTTTGTAATGAAATCCTTTAATATGGTCATGCTTTCCTCTTTTAGTGAAACCAATTGCTCTGACAAAGAACCTTTTTTTGGCTCAACAGAATATGATTCTGAGCCAAGACGCAATGTAGCCTTTACCTGGGGCTTAGCATCAAAAGATTGTGTCTCCATCTGTCTTCTGAACATCAAAGAATAAAACAGAGGGTTAGATACTGATACAGATCATAGACAACAGAACTACAAAGAAAACAAGAACAAACTGTATATACATGTATATATTCACACATACACTGTAAGCATCAGTTGAGGAAAAGTCTTACATAACTATAAATTTGGATTTGGATTTCTTCTGAAACCCAAGAATAAGAAAACAAAAACATGAAGCTCAAACTAATTTGAAGCTTGGGAAATCCCAAGGATCAGGCTACAATTGGGGAATTCAGGTCCAAGGAATCATTTACATATTTAAATGGAACTCCAAAAAGCAACGTCTTTAAGCATACAAGGTTCAAGTTTCAGCGGAAATCCAAATATCAAAATTAGCAGAGACTACAATGAGTAGCCAACAATAGACATTTCTTCAAACAGTATACCTACAAATAAAAATAACACCTTGCAACGTTTTCAAAAACAGAACGAAGCGGAGTGAGTGATTAAGCTGGACGAATAAAAGATGGTGCGGAAAATAATACTGAAATTCGAACAAAAGAAAGACTCAGTTATAAAGAAAATTGAGAAAATAGGAAAACGAAGCAAAAGGGTTTTTACCTTCTCAAGAGCGTGGGTGGCTGCTCACTGAAAATACAGAAGGATCCCACACCCTTTTGTGCTTCCTGAATTTAACTTTGGACCAATGCATTTGGCCCACTTCAATTTAACTTGGGCTTTGAGCTACTTATAGGGGGTTACTCCCTGTACCTCCCCAATTCTAACCCCCACCCCCCATTCCATTTTTAAGATTTGTTTTATTAGTTTACTTTTTATATTAATTTTCAGATATTTTAATAATGGAATTTATATGTTTTGATGTATTATTTTTAAATATATTTTTAACGTATAAATGGGAGAGTGAGAGTTGCAGAGAGCGTTTGGAGGAGGAGCGTTTC
>NC_028354.1:20143040-20253906 GCF_000741045.1 Vigna radiata var. radiata | reverse complement strand
AAAAAACATAAAGATTAATTTTGTATTTAAAAAAAAAATCCAAAAAAATTGGGGGGGTGGGAGTTGGAATTGGGGAGGTACAGGGAGTAACTCCCCAATTCAATTGTATTTAACTTTGGACCAATGCATTTGGCCCACTTCAATTTAACTTGGGCTTTGAGCTACTTATATGGGTCATAAATTTCTTTTTTTTTAATTGTTTTAGGTTTTTTCTTCCTACACCTCTTTCCGTATCCACACAATTTTGGTAGGGTGCAAAAAGCAATTTTGGTATAATTCCATTGTGGATTTTATTGTCTATTTTACAGTTGTAGTCTTATTAGTTTGTGACATTCATTTCTTTTCAACAATTTTTGAGCTTGATTGGCAGTTTAGGATTTCAGATGCAGGAAGCAAATTCACTTAAGTCAGATGTTTCTTTTTGTTTATCTTTCTTTCACTATAACCTGTGAAAAAATGAATTGCTACACCTAATAATTTCAAAGTCCTTTTTAGTGATAAATAAGTAATATTTGAAATTATATTTTCCATAATCTATTTTTGTTTCAGTTGATCAGTAAATCTTGAAGATCTTTCAACAAAAAATTTATTTTTCTTCTTTTACATCAAAAGATTGAAGATCCAAACAATGCATTTTTCGTTTTTCAAATTACATAATTTCTTATTGACAAATTAATTATACTTAATTTCCATGGATCTTTATCTTTTGTTTTGTTAAAAGAATACATTTATTTATTGTTAAAAACATTCAATAGTAATTTTTTTTTCGTTTGTTTTAATTTAATCGGATTATATTAAAGAAATGCTAGTAACATTTAAAATAGCATATTTAATTTCTCAATTTATTTTATTGGAAATTAAAAAATCGCGAATATACTTTCCCTTCTCAAACTTGGATAAAAGAAAAACCCAAACAACTGAACAATTATTTTAAATATGTTTTAAAGTTTTATTTTAAATTAGTACTTTAATGCTTAATTTCTTTTCTTTGTGTATTTTAGTGAGTCAAAAACATTTCTCTAACATTTGAAATAATTAATTTAATTTACTTTTTATTCTATTACACTGAGAAAAGGAGAAGATACAGAAAACAGAGTAAGAGCTTGCTGTGGAGCGACCCTTATCTTGTTGGCGTCAAAGACCGAAGCTTTGAAGAAAAATAAGAGAGGCAATGGCTGTTTGTGTTTCTGGGTCGCACGCAATTTTCATTAACCGTTCCAATTTAAAGACTGTTGCGGTTCTGAGCAGAGAGAAGAAGATGGGAGTACAATACGATCTGAAGAAAGGGCAGAGTCGTAATTTCCATGAGCTCCCCTCTGGTCTAAGCATGGAGGTGATAGTGCAAAAGGGTGCAGAAATCAACAAAAATGTTGAATACCCTCCTTTGGTTTTTGTTCATGGAAGCTATCATGCTGCTTGGTGTTGGGCTGAACACTGGTTGCCCTTCTTTTCATCTTCTGGCTATGACTGTTATGCTGTTAGCTTGCTAGGACAGGTACATTCTTAAAAGGGTTACTTACATTTCAAAAAAATTCCCAAAATTTTGTTATAAGTATCTCATCCATGTTGGTATTGTTATCTATATGCACTTTCAAATGTGTCATCTTTTGGTGGTGATTTCTCCTTCGATAGGGTGAAAGTGATGGACCTGGCGATTCTGTTGCCGGTACACTTCAGGTGTGTACCTCTTCCTTTTCTACTTGAGATTTGTTTATAGAATAAACCACCAATTTAGACTCGTAAGTACTACTGTCTCGTAAATTGTGTTTGACGTAGTAAAACTTTTTCAGTAATTTTCGAAGTATTGAATATCTATCACTTTAGCCCTTAGGTTAATGAATTTCACTGAACTTAAGCTGTCCTTAAGTAGTTTAGACTGCTAACCGTACTTAAGTACTTCTTTTATGAGTAAGAATAACGCTTATATAAAATTTATGGTTTAACCTTTGTTTATCTATTAACTTTCAAATTTTGTTTGATAATTTAGGCGGATTTAATGGATTATAATCATATACTCTTATAGTTTCTTGTTAGTACCATGTTTTGCAGTAGACACACGCAAGAGATGTTGCAGATTTTATCTGTCGAAATATTAGATCACCGCCTGTGTTGGTTGGACATTCATTTGGAGGACTAATTATTCAATATTATATTTCCAATTTAGGAAGTGACAATCTCAAAGGTACTTTCTCGCCCTGGCTTATTTGTTAATTTGTTGAAAAATGTTAAATTAGATGATGATTCTGAATTTTAGTCTGCTACTATTGGTTAATTGTTAAGAATTATTTGCACCTGATGTTTATTTTTGGTTCTTTGAACTTGACATGAGAAAGCCGTGGTGAATGTTGCCAAATAAACATGTGGTATATTTTAGGATTCTATTATAGATGCATAGTTTTAAAAGAGTAACTTTTTGATAAAAAAATGTGCGAGAAAATAGGATTTATTTACCATTCTCTGACCAAACATTTAGATTATATCGGATCAGACTTAGATTTTGAATCAAACTAATTGGTTGAGATTGGATGAGATGATTTTATCTGTCAATACCCATTTCTATCTATGAACATTCATACGGTATACGTGTATAGTTGATGACAATTGGTCATGAGATTCAAAAGACAAATGCAACTTGTACAAAGTGTACTGAGCCGCTGGTGTATGCATTAGGAGCTTGTTATGGTATCATTTGGTCTGTCTTCTCTCCCCTCCCGCCATATATATGCATTTGTATCAAAACTCTCTATTATCTCTGATAATTTTTCATTTTTGGCTCATTGTGCTAATTCATTTGAGCTTGATCCTGTAAACAGAAGATTTATTCCCAAAGCTTAAAGGAGCTGGCCTCGTTTGCTCTGTACCTCCTTCTGGTAATAGGTAACTAAACTCTCAATTATGTTATTTCAATTCTTTAAGAGAGAAAGATGAACCTTTTAACTGTGACTGCACTGGTTGATATTTCTTGGTCAATTTTATTAGTGGGATAGTCTGGCGATATATCTTATCCAAGCCCATTACTGCCTTCAAGGTATTTGAACTTAATTTTCTGAAGAATGTGACTTTTTTCCGTGTTTGTCTTCTGATGTGCATACACCACCTGACAGATAACTCGCAGCTTGGCAGCAAAAGCTTTTCAGAGCTCTCTTCCCCTTTGTAAGGAGACATTTTTTTCAGCCACTATGGAAGATCACGTTGTTAAAAGGTTTGATGTCCTGGAACCATTCCTCCATGAGCATTTCCATTGCAATTTCAGATGGAAAGGTGATACTTTGTGATATATTCATGGCTTGTTACTACTTACAAAATTGTGGGAATGATTTAGTGAACAACATGTTCTGTCTTGTACTAAAACATTGGTAGTTCTAGCCAGAGCTTATTAAAAGGGCAGAGACAGGGGATAAAGCAAGGAGTTTCTTCTAAAAAAACATGCTTAACATACCTTGGCAAATGGCAGTTCACTTCGGTGAACCTCAAAATTATGAACATGTTTGAGTTTTTTTAGTAGGAAAGCATATTGATTTACTGTCATTGCAATTATTTAGAGTAATCTCAAATAATGTCCACAGGGAAGAATGTTTAAAAATCCTGAATTCATGTCAAATTTTGTAGGAGTTCAGTGTATGTTTATAATACCCCATAAACATAAAAATGTTGAACATGAACTTCATTTTTTTGTTAAATATCCTAAGACTTACTCTTTGTATATATTAATACCATGTTTTGATCCTTAGTCAACTTACTGAATATTTAGTTGTACTGTCCGTTGATATTCAAGTTTATTTAAGCTCACAATTCAACTCAAGTTAAAGCTTAGTTGTTAAGGTTAACAGGAGGGGGGGGTTTAGTTTAATTTTGCAACTTATTACCCATTTATTTCTAATGCTTTTGATGTTTAGGCATGTGGTTGTTGTTATAAGATCTAGTCAGCAACTCAGAACAAGCTTGCCGCAAAATGAAAATTTTTAATCCTCACTCCAACCACAAACTTAGCTCTAAAGTTAATCTGATTTATTTTTTATTCATGGCTTTTAGGTATATATACTCTGTGAGTGATGTGTTTATAATAATGTGGAAGTGCTTGAGCCAGTTTCATGCATTTTAATAATAATTACTTCGACTCATGATCAAGATATTGCGGAATGCTTTCCTGTTATATAGCCTCAAATTTTTTGTTGATTTTTCAAGCTTAAAGTCCTGAAGCCTTTTTGCCTTGTTCTCATATTTCAGATATCAAGAGCTAATGAAAGAAAGTTCGAGGATGCCGTTATTTGATTTAAGAAAGCTGAATGCATCTCTTCCTGTTCCTCCTGTGTCAAACTGTCCTTTTGAAATTCTTGTGTTGGGTGCAAAGAATGACTTCATTGTGGTAATTTTATGTTTAACGTTTAATTTAAGTAACTACGTGCTGTTTCCTCCTCCAACGATACTGTTTAATTCGTTGAATTATCATTGCCCAGTTATGTTTTCTACCAATAATTCCGCAACACTGATTCAACTTTTGATAGTGAATGTTTATTTTTTGTTGGTTATATTATAGGATGTAGAGGGACTCAAAGAAACAGCAAAGTTCTATGGTGTGTCACCTGTGTGCGTTGAAGCAGTTGCTCATGACATGATGTTGGATGTTGCGTGGGAGAGAGGTGCGGAAGTTATTCTTTCATGGCTAAATGGTTTGGAGAAGTAAGAAGCGAGAGATAGTAAAAAAAACCATCTGCTTCATTTTCTCATTTTATCCGAGAACATGCAAAGATGTGTCTTGCTTGAGATAATTAGAAATGATGCAATAATGTTGAAGGTGTTCTAATCTTCAAGGTAGGTCATAGAAGAAATGTTGATTTGAGTTGTAATACACGATCCAGATATCCAATCTCCATTCATATAAGTATCTGTACTTCAGCATTCTAATGTACTTGAATTTTTATGATAGATTCTCATTAACACTCACTATGGTATTGAAATGCAAATGGAGTACATCACATATAATAGATAGCCAGATGAAAGTTTCAGACACCAAAAACACCTAACGCTTTCTTTATTGTGATTTCTCTATGCAAAGATACTTGTAGGCGCTTCGTTTATTATATAAAATGATAAAATAGGAATACATGAGGAGATGAAGCTTTTAACGAGCATTATTATAAACAACAAACTAATGACACTGGACAACCCACTTCTATATAATGAACTTTTCTCTAAGACTCAGTTGTGATTTTTTTTTTTTACTCTTGCATGTACACTAAACTGTTTCTATTCCAGGCAGCACATAACTGCATATTTCACTCCCTTGTGCTGAAGGTTAGGAAGCCTGAAAAACCTTGCTATTTACCCCTGTTCTGTACAGATGCAATTCAGATGCGCTGGTAACACTAATCTCAGTGTTAGCGGCTGCAAAAAGAACATCACCTTGGGTGACTACGTGCCCTTTGGGTGATCCTGTATTCATATTTCCTTCCCCAACAGTCACCAAAAATATGGAAGGACCTGGAACTGCTGGAAACACCACTCTTTCCCCTTGAGGAAGAATACAACGATCAATCTCAAATTCCTCAAATGGTGGGGTATATTTATTTACATATTGATTAAGAGAAACTCCATGCAATATCTCAGGAGAACCCTGTAAGAAAATAGAGAAAAAAAATGGCCTCAAACATAGAATCTCATGTATTCTGCCACCTATTGAGTGATAATTTCAAATCAACATCCCTCAAAATGTGTTTCAGCCTTAAACTATATATGCATGTCTACTAGTGTGCTGCTCATGTTGAGTCAATACTTCACACAATAATCAACAAGCAGTCCATGTGGCATGGTGAAGGCCAAGGATAAAAGAAACAAAAGAGAAGTAATCAATATGGATCAATCCATAGCCCAGATGAAATTCAAAGAAGAAAAAAAACCGAGACGTGCCTAACCTAAGTGATCAGGTGTAAGGCAGAAGAAATACAAGGTTTAACATGTCATTATTTATTGGAATTCCTATCAACGAAAAACCAAAGGGAACAGTAAATTACTTCAACTAAACTGAATATCTGAACGAAAGGATCTAACAACAGCCTTGATGCATCCTTTACCTGTTTGTACGTGAGCATAGAACAAAGGGTCTGGACATCTCTGTGTTTGGGAGTTAGACCAGCTCGCACAACATTGTCAGAAGTTGCCATGCATTCAACGCACTCCCCAGACAAATATGCGTGTGGTTCGTTTGCCCCCAGGAACAAAGCTTCACCGGGATTGAGTTTTACAAGGTTAAGAAAGAAGGCTGCTATGACACCAACATCAGATGGATATTGCATTTCCAACCGCAGTACTAGCTGCTCTTTATCTGTCAACTGCCTCACCTGACGCATAACTCAACAAAAAAGAAAGAAAAGAACATAATTATTAGATTAATGATGTGACAAGAAGGTGAAGTCTTGTGAATAGAAAAATCTGTGACGGTATCCAGTACATAATACAGATAGGATCAGATATACAGATAACTGTGGTTTCAGAATAAGTAGTTTGTATTGTATTCATTACTTTTGACCATGAGACTATATGAACCTTGGAACAGACTTAAATTGCCACATATTTTCTGACATGTTTACATGGACTATATTATATCTAAATAACAATATGGGTATAAAAGGAACAGAACCAGAATGATAGATTAGCGCATATGTTAAACTCTTAAAACCAAATAGCCCATGTAACGAACAAACCTCATTCTCCTGAAGCAGACGACTTTTCAATATGTTTACTGCATCAGTTACTCTCTCTTTATCAGCTGACATGAGATCGGTGAACACTGCCTTCAAAACGGGTTTCACCTTTTCTTCATCATCCTCATCGTTAGTTTGTAAGACCAGGTTTGTATTTGTAGCACCAACTAGTTCCACAATTTCGGGAATAGAATGAAGCACACCCTTGAGCTCCTAAACAGAAACAGGGAGATTGCTCATTTACTAAGATATCATTAAAGCAAGTTAATGTCTTAGCATCTATCACAAGTTCTAACCCCTACAAAGACAGAACTTAAAGGAAAAAGTTTAAAGAAAAAACTAGGGAAAAGAATCACTGATCAACATGAACCACCCAAGAAATTTTTTCCCATAAACAGTAAATATCTTTGAATTATTGCCATGATTAAAAATACAGAATCCTATTGGTCTCAAACTACAAAGAAATATTCCTCTACTGAAATTTTTGGTTTTCAAGTACAACCAGGTAATTTTTACACAAGAAATATTCTTTGGCTTAGATTTTTGGTGTTCAAGTATAAATTGGTAATTATTTCCATCTTTGCTTTATCAAACAAATAGACCTTTTAATGCTTGGGTTATGCAATTTTAAAAAAAAAACAAATGCTGATTCAATTTTCCACCTCAGAGAGTTACAGAAATAAACCATGGCAGCATCCATATATGAATGAACTCGAAAGTTAATGAGTGAATACTCATCACATTCCTCATGTAAACCAAAAGAAAATAACAATAAACGTCAAATCCCCCAAGCCAAATCAAATCCCGTGGAAACCTTCAATTAAAGTAACATAGCTTCGGTTTGGCAGCCCACACTAAGATCTATAATAAAACGAAATCATACTTCCACCATCTGCCCTATAACTCTCACTCTCATACTTTATTCATTCAAACGGATATCATTCGATTCTTTTGACATAATCTCTATTAATTGTGTTGTTTGTTGGCTATCACAGGTTGGAATGCATCAGAAAGAAGCCTGTGAACAAATGGAAACGTGATTGACATAATAAGGAAATTAAAGTTAACAGAGAAAGGAACGTTCAGTCACGTCACAGGGATTGTACCTAACAGGTGGGCTGTTCTTATCCAATCACTAAAAGTCCATGAATACTGAATATCTTTTAACTTTTAAAAAAGTGGTTTTTAACACATGAAACTCTACAGGAAAACAATAAAAAATTCTGATGTATCTACAATCAACAACAATATGTAGGGCAGAAAATTCGCGCAGACCCTTTCGTCTTTTCTGCCATATAATATAAGGTTCAAACTCAAAAGCATCCATTCGAAGTTGAAAAACACAGCACAGACATAAAGTTTTTTTTTTTGTTGTTGAACAGTCGATGAAAAATCAAAACCGTTGTTCTCATCGTATTCATACCAAGAACTTAAAATATAATAAAAATGTAATTTATTCATTTAATTTCTAATTGTTCCCATTTTAAATTTCTGGTCCCTTCACAGTGTTTGGTTGTAGGTTATTGTTGCTAGTTTATACTGTCAGAAAGTTTTATCCGGGGACCTCAGCAAGAGCCAAAACTAGCTCATACGTACGTGTCAGAATTAAACATTTCTTGTATACAAAATAAACCTTAAAAGAGTGATGCTAAATCCTCCTGTTAATCCTGTTATAAATCTTCCAACTCTTGATAAACAGAATATTATATGAAAAAGTAAATCCTATCTTGAAAATACAAAGTTTATTATTATCATGCAAAAGAGGTAGGCTTGGTAGAATGGTGGGAGGTCGAAGAGGAAGATTTAGAGTGATTGAACTTAGTCTGGAGACAATTACAGAGAACACATGAACAATTTAACAAAATAAAATAAAAATAATCCAAAGAATGGAGTGGTACCTTGAGAGTGATGAATCCACAAAGAGCCTCAAAATTAGTTATTGCAAGAGCCATCTCCGGTTTGTGATTTCCATCTTTATACAAATCCGGGTGCAACTTGTGCAGAATTCTAGCCAACTCCTTATCAGGGTGAGCCTGAATAGACAAAGCCTTCCCCACAGACAGCACCTAACAAACATAACGAGCTGAAAAGATTTAATCTTGCGCCAAAACCGAAACAGCCACTTACACAACCAGTGACAATTACAAAGGAGGGATCGGAGAGATATACCTTGAACAAGAAAGGGAGATCAGAACCCCATTTGCGAAGAACCTGGTCTCCTAGCACATCAGGGTTGTCGGAAATCCAGGACTTAAGGGAGACCCCATTGGAGGCCAAGAAAGAAGGTCCTGAATCGTGGGTACCAATCCAAAGCTCGGCATAAGGATCATCTGCGTGAAATGGAGTGTTGGAATTGAGCGCGTGGAGTCTGGCAACCTCGGAGACGCGACCAGGGAGACCCCAATCGTAGTTTTTGACGGAGCAACGGAGTCTCTGAAGATGACAGGGAGAATCCTCCATTGGTGTGGCGATAGCAACGAGAGTCTCAATGAAGGAAAGAGAATGGGAATTGAAATTGAGGCAGAGGCATTGCTGGTATTTGAAGAGTGAGTGAGAGAGAAGATGGCGCAAGCGGAGGAAAAGGAAGGTGTGGGATGTGTCCTTTTCTGATGCAAGTTTTCCACTTTCTTTCCTATCAACTGCTCTGATTTGATCTTATCTTCTTCTTCTTGAGTGGGTTTCTTCGTGTTTACCTTTTGTTACTTTCTTTCTTGCTTTCTCAGATGCCTCTAAGAACAAGGAATTTCATACAACAACCTTAATCTGCTACAGACAATTTATGAACCTTCTTAATCTTTCCAATTCTACAAAAACGCTTCTTTTCTCAAGATTTCGATTCACTCCCACTTTTCTAAGAGAAAAAGTGGAAGTGAAGGTCAAAATCACAGACTCAAAAACAGGTAAAAAATCTCTAAGGATTGGTCATGGTTTTATAGCAAAAAATAACGTGAAAATAGAATGGAATTCTGTGATGAAGAAAAATTAATTTTATTATTATAATTAATATATTGTTATTATTTATTACTGTGGTTATTTTTGTTTATTATTACTCTTAATTCATTTATTATTATTACCGTGAACAAATCACATTGAATTTACATCATGTTGAAGACAAATTTTAAGTAAGGTGATTTGAGATTAGAAAATTATATTTTCCACGTTCGAATTTAATTTACTTTATTTATAAAGAATAACTTTCACTTGAAATTTTGTTTAGGCATGATTTTTAACTAAGTTTTTGATGAAAATATCCTCATAATCATACAAGATATCATTTTCCTGTGTTAAGAATAAAAAAAAACATTACAAAAATATATTATTTTTCGATTTAAAGAAATTTATAATATAATCTTGTTTATTAATCTATGCATACTTTGATTATTTTTAGATTCATAATTTTGAGGATTTTAGAAATCATAACTTTTGGGTATGAGAAAATTAAATTTCTCTAGTTCCAAAACAGACCTACATAAATAAAAAGATACATATTCAATAGTTGACTTTAAACCTTGGATGACTATCCAAATTTAGTATTTTTTTTTTGTTTTGCCGTAAACTTATATAGTTCAAGTTTCTGATTTATTAAATATAACTTTTGATTTATTAATAAATACTCAATCCAATATTTTATATTCACAATATATTAAATTTTTGTTTCATGATATCATGCGTCCACTCAATTTTTATAATCTTTTTATTTATTTATTCCTATCAAAACCATTTTTTCACTCATACCCTTTCACTTTTTTTCTCTCACTTTGACCAGTAAATTATTTTTGTATACTTTTTTACTATTACTTCTTTCCTTCTCCGATAATAGTTTTTTTTTAATCATGGCACTCTTATTAAAAATTTAATTAATACATGTTTAGTAGATATATTAACAGTAAATTATTCTTAACAAGTTTTGAATGGAAGAAGTAATTGTTATTTATTATTTATTTATTATATTATTATTACAGTTAATATATTTCAACTGAAAAAAGTACTATACCAAATGTAATTATGAAATAATTAAGATTAATTAATTATGTGTTACGAGTGATGAGTGATGTTGGCCAACCAATAGAATTGAATAATACAATAAAAACGTTGGAAGTCAACTTACCCTATTTGTTGGAGAAAGACAAGCAAAAAAATATATATAAATATAAAAAAGATTGTATGAAATTTAATTTTGCAATTAATCAATTTAAAACCAAAATAGTTGTTTTCACATCATTTTAATTATTGTATTGTATGATTGTCTAATCAACTAAAATCCATAAATCATTAGTAAAATTATTCTACACATCGTCATTAGTAAGATTATTCTACACATCGATATTATGACAAGATGATCCTGAAAAAGAGAATGAATGGTAACTAATAAGAAAATTAACTCTAACATTTAATATTTTGATATAAAAGGAATACAATTAAATCATCATTAATTAAATGTCTATTCCAAGTCAAATAAATATAAATTTGAAGTAAAACATTTTCTAACGGTGCATTAACATCTACCCTACCGAAACAATTATATTATTATTACTATTATCACTTTTATTATTACATTAATTACATTATGAAAGAGGAAGTCATAGACCTTAAAAAAATTAGGCATAATATATGAGTTATTAGTTTGGAAATGTAAATAATTTAAGGGAATGAGTGTGATTTATTTTTACTATGGCCTTCAATAATGGAGAATGTATGTTTTCAAAAAACAATCGAGTATATGAACTGATTATATATGCAGAGTACGAACAAACATTATAATTTCTTTAAGAACTTTAAGGGAAAGTTTGCATGTGAGTCTCAAATGATTTTTTCTTCTTTCTTCTTTATTTCACTTATAACAAACAAAGTGTTAGTCGTTAATATTAATTGTCATAAGCAAAAGTTAAGAATTAATATTTTAAGGTGTAGAAAATAATTTAGATATATAAATAAACGAATATATTTTTCAAACACAGATTTAAGATTAAACTATAAACCACGTACTTCTGAAATAACATTATCTCTCAATATATGTATGAGTTCTATACCAATATGCACAAATATTATCAAATATGTTTAAATATATTTACATGCAACTTTTAAAACTGAATTAAGAATCACGTGTGTGAGAGAAACAAATCCCGTATGTAATACAAATTTTAGTTTTATTATATTTATTTACAAATCTTAAAATTGAATTAAGAATCAATACGTGCTTTTAAGATCCACTAAAGAATTAATCATTTTGAATTAAGGCTTATTGCCATTAACTTAAATAAGATATAAACTATAAATAGAATTTAGGAATAATGCATTTGTAATGATAGAATCTGGCTTTTAGATATTATTTGGTTACAAAGTTTTTCTCCATAAAAAGTATTACATAATATATCCTATTTATAAGAACGACTAAGTGAATGATGGTGTTAGAGAGACTATTTTTTTTAAACACTTGCAATAAAATATTAGCTTTTCTTACGCAACTTCGTATATTATTTTATACGTTAAAAAAAAAAAAAAAGCTTTATTGAATCTACTTGTCTATTTTATATTAAATTGAAAAGTTTTTGAAATGAAATACAAGTAAACAGTGGAATGGATGTAATTCTTTATTTAATTAAAAACTATATTTATATTTTCTAAGGTTTTCTCAAAAGTACATACGATCCTTATTATTTTATGTTTATGATATTTTTTGTAAAAAAATTTATGCTAATATCTCCCAAAATTTAACCTCAATATGTTCCCACGATTATTTTCAATTTCATAAAAAAAATATATTAATATGTTTTTATTGTTGAAAATATTAAAGAAAACGTTGTGTAAATCGCAAAAAACGTAAAATAAAGTTACTTGCAAACTTAAGAAACCTAAAAGTATATATGAGTCTTTCTTTACGAGTTAAAAATTTAGTATGTTTCTTGAATAACAAGAAATGCCTTATAATACACAGAAAATGAATATATAATATGGTTCTTAATAAAAAAAAAGTTAAAATGAGAAATACAGAAAAAATAAGTGATAATTTTTAATATTTTCGTAGGTGAAAGAAAGGTGCATGTTTTTTTTACGAGGAAGCAAGGAAAGCAATGATTAATAAGATTTTGAGGAACAAGAAACAAACACGTAATCATGTCGATGTTAGAGGCACGTGAAAAAATACAAAATGACAAAAAACCCTCAGGTACCACGGAAACGACGCCGTCGGATGGGTCGGTGCAGTGTGTTTGTAACGTAACAGAACTAACTATCACCATCGAGTGGGTCCCACGACTCGATAACCGGTTCGCCGACAAAACCAGCCCATCTTCCATTCATAAAACGATGCTTCTTAAACTTTTTTCAATTTATTTATTTATTTAGGGTTATTAAATTAGATTTAAATATGATAAATTTATTTAAAAAAATTATGAAAATTATTATATTAGAGTAGTTGATTACCCACATTGAAGAACATGGATTGGTGAAAAGGATTGAAGAGCTACTCATTTTTTTCACAATAGAAACTATAAGTGATATGAATGATAAACAAGTTTTTGTGCATGTTTTCTTCGAAAATTTACATCAAGAAATAAATTTAATTTGAATATATAAATATAAGTGAAAATATATTTTATGGAAAATAAAATATTCTCAACGAAATATCTTCACCTTACAAACCATCCATTTTATAAGAATAAATATATAACAATATATAGCATAGAAAAATAGAAGAAAACAATAAAATTAGTTGGTGAAACATTAAATGAATAAAAAATGGTGAAATATATCTAGATAGCAACAAGTGGTACATGATTGAGTCAATTAAAATAAGGTATCACGTTTAAATCTTTTGAAAAAGATATGATTGAAACGAATTATTGGTGGTCAATTAGGTTATTGATGAAATGAATGCATGCGAGAAATTGTTTTTAAGAAAATGAAAAAAAATATATATGTTACTGCATAGTGTGATCAAATAATAAATAAATAAATAAATAAAAAGTAAGAAAAATAATGTCCAATGAGAAATATAAAGAATTAATGGTTGGATTTTTCTTTTATTAAGATGGAGGTCAACCTGTTATGTAACTTGTTGACAGTCAAAGTATTTGTTCTTACTTTACTGTTATGTAACATTTTATTCTTTATCAATAAGGAAGCTTCATCAATAACCTAATTGACCACCAATAATTCGTTTTAACTCATCTTTTTATTAAAACTTTACATTTATAAAAGATTTGAATGACCATGACATTTATAAAGGTTATCAAAAGCTACTTTACAACTGAAAATATTTATTTAAACACATCAAACCCACTGCATATTCCAGTTTCTGCATGATTGTTTAATTAGTCGGTCACCTAATATATATACATAATATTTTTAAGAAAAAACTATATATAAATTAAAATTTATCTATAACAAATAAAAGGAAATACATCTTAGAGAAATTAAATATAAACCTTTCAAATCTACACCATGCAATAGAGAGCCTAAAAAACAAAAAAATGATTTAACTGTAGTGAGGTGAGTGGGTAAGGAATTCATAGAATATTATTCAGCTGATAAGGATGGCAAAGTGATTGGATAATGTATTATTATTATGATGATGTGTAGTGATAATGATAAATAAATATTATAAATAATAATCAGTGATGCAAATTTATCCATTTATTGAAGCAAGAGGATATAAGGAAAAACTTCTTTTAACAACACTTTTTTAACAACTTTTTGACAACCCATACGTGGCAGCTTGTGATTGGTCCGTTTTAAATATTTTTTAAACATAAATTCAAATAGACTAATAAAATGATGACACATGTCCTGTTGTCAGAAAAGTTGTCAAAAAATGTTGTTAAAATATCATTGTCCAGGATATNCTGTTGTCAGAAAAGTTGTCAAAAAATGTTGTTAAAATATCATTGTCCAGGATATAAATATATATATATATATATATATATATATATATATATATACAAATAGATATATATATATATATATATATATATATATATATATATATATATATATATACTTCTATTGTAGGTCACATATTCATCAATAACTTGTTATATATACAAATAAAAGGTTGTTCACCTCTTATCTCATTCCAATAAATTTAATCGAGATGTTTATCAGAATATATTTAAACTATTGTACAGAGTTTATCACAATTACTAACTGCACCGGAGAACGAAAAATACAGAATTTTTTCTTTTTTCTGGAAATCTCTGTCCAGAACATATGCAGAAGTGTTAGCATTATATGTATTCTGAAATTTTTGTTCCAAAAGTTCTATTTCGAAAGGTCTTATCTGAAATACATTTATTATGTTTCAGAAATTCTGTTTTGAAAATTTTGTTCTGGATGTTTTATTCCAAAAATTTTGTTTTAGAATTCTAAAAAAGTTGTTTCTGAAACTTTTCGAAAGTCAGTTTCCAGAGGTTAAAATAGTTATTTTGAAAATTTAAAAGTGTGTGAAGAAATTGTGAGAATTCAGGAAGTAAAATCCGAGAAAGTGATTAGTAAGGCCCTAAATACTTTATTGGACTAGGTTTTATGTTGGGCTTTGGTAGCAACAAAGAAAATAGGACCTGATTGAAGGGTGTTACTCCCTCCACCTCCCTTGTTCTACCCTGTACCTTCCCATTTTTTTTAACTTTTTTCATATTATCAAAATAACCTTTTTTTATTATATTTTTTATTTTTTTAACCCTCTGTTTAAGTAACCTAGATTTACTTTTCCCTTTACTATTTCACTCATCTGTAACAACACCCCCACCACTCCCACCTTCTGACTCTCGTTCCCCTTCTCAGTTTCATTTTTTAACCTCTTACTCCCAACTCTCCCAGTCCAATGCATTTCGTGGTCCTCCTCTGTGCATTTTGTGGTGGTGCAGGGTTTGGTGTGTGCGACGGTGTGCCTGTGCGTGCGGCGGTGCAACAGGTTTTTGCGGAGGGGCGATGATGTGTTCAGTGGTGCGTTTCTGTCTGTTGATCTTCGACAGGTTCGACAGGTTAGTTTTTCGTTTCGTTTCTTGGTTGTGTTGATATCTGTTTTTTTTTTTTTAAATGTATGTAATATAGTATTTATGTGTTGCTTTGTGTGCCTGGTTTCGTTTTTCTGTGTTTGAGGTTGTCTGAGTGCGGAAGAAGAAGACGCAGGCATAAACGGATGTCACACATCCGTTTGGACCTGAAACGGATGTCGATATCCGTGGACGGATGACCATATCCGTTTAAAGAAGTTTCAAAAAGGGTGTACCTCGCCGCCACATATATAACACCAGCGCCAAGGCGGCCAATAAATATGCAGAAGCTGAAGACTGACAATAATATGGTTGTATCTTCTACACCTAAGGCAACTCCAATTTGAGCCAAATTATTGAGAACCGTTACTCCTAAGCCAGCCCCAAGGAAATAAGCAAACCAACAAAGCCAGAAGTCTGCTTTGATGAAAGCTTCACGGAACTTGAAATCATCTCCCCTCTTAGGTCTCCTTTTCTGCATCACTACTCCCTGTCCTTCTGCAATGAGCATCTCAACATTCGAGAAATCACCCCTTTCATGAAAACTTTCAAGAATAGCAGCTGAAGAAGATGGTGTTAGCAGTGGACTTGTCTGCGTTGAAATGTCACTCTCCGATGCCAAATTATCTAAAGAACCAACCAGTGAAACGTTGCACTTGGAATTAGAAGGAAATAATGTCAATTTTATAGGAATTGCAAAGGGAGCTATCAAAAGTAAAACCATTATGGCAATCAAAAAGTAGGTTACAACATCATTTAATAGAGACCACCTCACTCACAATTGTGGTGACAACAAGATAGGAGGCAAGTAAAACACTTGCAGCTTGGAAAAAAATAAAATGTACATGCATTGAAGAGTCTTCACCAGAAGGAGTGCAAGGCCGAATGAAGAACATCATCAATAAACATAAAGAATAACTAGGTTATCTAGGGGTTAGTGAATGAAATCATAAAATTTTAACCTAAATATAAACTTTTACTAAAGGATAAAATAGGAATACAAAAAATAGAACAAAGGGTAAAAATGGAAGGAGGAGGTGTAGGGAGCAAGTGTGGAGGTGCAGGGAGCAGCGCCCCTGATTGAGTCGTGGGTGTTGCTTCCTCGACCTTCCCGTTTGATTTCTCTGTCTCCTCAACTTTCTGACTTTTTTTAATTAAAAATATATATATATATTTTTTTTACTTTTTTAACCTTTTTACTTTTTTTAATTTTAATGTTATTTATCCTCAACTGTGCTTCACTTTTACTCTGCTCAAAGCTCCACCTCCGTGTTACACTCTTCTTTCGGTGACTTCTCATCCAAACTCTCCAAACTCTACCTTTGCTCTCCGTGGTGGTGCGGTGCAGTAGTGTTTTGCTGGTACGGTAGTAGTGCATGCATACATCTTAGATTTACCAGTGCATGTTTGGTTTGCTGGCGCTCTTGTGTTCTGCCTTTTCTGTGTGTGTGCAGGAAGAAAACGATAACCACTCATGCTAGAATGAATGTTACATATCCGTTTGGACTTGAAATGGATGTCACATAACTTTAGAGAAAGCGCAGATCTTAAAAGCTTGTAAAAAAGTTAAAAAGGTAAAGAAAAAAATTATTTTTGTAATTAAAAAAAATCTAAAAAATTAAAGAGATGAAGAGAACAAACAAAGAGACAGAGGGAGCAACGCCCTTTGAGTCTTTACCCATTACATTAGCATAAAAGTTGGGTGTTTTGCCTGCAGTTCCACTTATTTCTTCTTGCACTTTCAATAAACGAAAAATGTCTATCCCTTAAAATTTGTTGTGTAGACTTTTTTAATTTTTATACTTTTTTGTTTTTAAAAACATCCTCAAAAGTTTATCTAACAAAAACAATTCAGAGGTATACTATGATTACTTTTAAGTGGTTGACTTTTTTGTTAGATCAATTTTTCTGTGTATATAATATTCCTTTTCTGCATAAAGCAACCTTTTAATCCACACTTTATAAATTGGTGGAAAGCTACATGGGTGCATAAACCAATTGAATCATCAAATTGCAAATTATTGGTAATTACATTCAAATAATACACCTTTTTTTTTCATTTGTCAACCGCAGATAAGAATATAATTAAAGCAAAAGATATCATATTGCCATTTTGGTAACATTATGTGAGAAGCAAACAAGGACAACCTTTGCATGGTGGAGTTGGGTTGAACTGTAGTTCTAAAAAAGTAAGTTTAACCATTTTCATATCTATTATTTGAGCCGAATAAGAATAATGAACAATGAAATTAGTTCTTTATTTTTCTTAACAAGATGTTAAAATTTATAAAATAGAAATTTAGAGTTTACTTGCAATAATAAAATATATTAATATATTTTCTTTAAAATGGGAAAGATTCTCATTTTTAAAATGTGTTATATGAGTGAAATTTTTTAAAAGATGTGTATCATTTTAATATTCACATAAACAACATATTGAAAAAAGATAAATTGAAATTTAATTTCACATAAATAAATTATTAGATCATATCATACCATATAATTTTTATGTGTTGTTTTCAAAAGTATACATAGAATTTACGTTTCACTATAAACAAAGTATAGATGAAAAATTTCGAATGGTGTAATAAAATTATCTTAAATTTTTTTTAGTTAGAAATTTTAAAATTTAAATAGTAAATAAAAACATAAAATGCACCATTAAAAACCATCAAAATCTAAATTTTAAGTGAGAAATGATTTACTTAATTTTTTAGATAGAAGATAAGGTTGAGCTACTGTTTTCAATAAGTTATAAATATATGTTACTGAATATACATAAACACATACATATGAAAAAAAGTAGAAGAGATTAAACTATAAATAATATAAAAGAAATAATATTTTGATACCATTATTTATTAAATACATCTATAATACAACTACTCTTTAAATAAAATACTATTTTTTAATAAAATATAAATGTATAAAGCTGTAGAAGGAAAGTAAAGTAACATAAGATAATTACAGCATTTTCACATTTGAATTGATGAATCAATCAATTAGAGCATCCTACAGTATTTGGCCCTTGGCTTCTTTGGAAGTTGAAACGTAGCAAAGATGCTCCAATATTGATCCCTTAATACCAAATAAATTGACATCTGTTTACAATATTCATTAAAGAATCGATAGAAAAAAAAAGAAAAAAAAGAAATTTTAACACAGATTTTTTTAATAACATTTCTACACATCACACTTATCAATTTTTTTTATTAATTTACTATTTATTTATTATTATACTAAACTGAATAAAAAAACGATATATATGTTGTATTAAAATGTGATAAAAAAAATAGTGTTAACGTGTCATTTGCCAACAAAAACTAACATATTTATATGTATAAATCAAAGGGAGTTATTCTTTATCTTTAGATTATAAGAATTTGGATAAGAAATGAATTTTCGGAAATCACTATTGCAGGTATAATTAATGATACTCGTTTGTTTGATTTTTGTCTTCAATTAGTGTTGACACATGGCATGTGACTGTGATCTCCATTGTTGAATCATTGCATGAAACGGATAATCTGCAATGTTAATTGGTGGCATTCTGTAATTTTCATCAAACAGTTTTGACTTGTCTGTGTTCTGTTAGTATAATGTTCCTTTTATCTTTAAAGTCATTCTTTAATATATATATATATATATATATATATATATATATATATATATATATATATATATATATATATATATATATATATATATTCTCCACCATACCAATCAAATAACCAACATGCAAATGAATTTTTGATTAAAGGATCAGTATATTTGATTCTACTGCATGAAGATAAAAAAGAAATCATGCAAAATGATGGTATATTTCCCTTTTTGTAACATTCTATTATATAAGAAGTAAAAATAAGCACTATGTATCTCCACCTTAGTGGAATTTAGTTGAGCTGTCATTATAACTATGAAGGTTCTTGAGAAATTATAAAGTCCATTATTCTCTATCTAAAAAGTAATCATATCTTAAATTTGGCGAATCAAAGCACAACAAAGAGAGTAAGATGCATTTTCATCTTGTCTCTTTATCAGTCTATAAATATGGATGAATTCATCGTGATTAAGGTATACGGTGTGTGCTTGANTGAGAAATAAATTAACAAATTTCTTAGGTCTATGTATGCATGGAGCNTTGAATAATACAGAATGAGTTTTGGTGACCCCAAAGGCTTCCATTACTGCATGTTGCTGTCGGTTTAAAATCCTGCAACAAGTGGTAATGGAGGCTGGGGGATCATTAAAGACATCTGCTTATGTTTCATTGTGATCTTAAACATCAATAATAATAGATTTTTATAATGTTTTGTTGCAGTAATACTGTTGTTATTCTTCATAGTGCAGTTTCTAGCTCTTAAAANTACTGGTGATTGTGTTTGAGTGTTGCTTTTGTANTTGGAAAAGAAGACAAAGTTTCAGCATTCNAAAATCTCAAGCTTTTATACATGAAGCTTTTCTCTTTTTGCTTGAGGGAGAAGAAACAAGACCACACTTTTTGTTTTCTTGCAGCTTTAGGGTTCTAATGTGAAGAAAAGAAAAACTATTATTCTTGGCTTTGGATTCAAAGGGTGTTATGTTTGACTTGTTTCCTTTCTTTTGGTTGTACTGTTTTCAATTGCACAAGTTGTACTGAGAATAAGGTCAAGGGTGAATGTGATGAACTTTAACTCNGTGGGTATTTGCTGCAACTTGCTTGTTGTNACTACAATATATAAAAAAGCATTGTATATTGACATACAATCATTCTCTTTTACACTAATATATCACGATATGCTATGATAAAGAAGGTGTAGTTGTAATATATATAGCTTGAACACATGGTCAACTATTCATTTGCATAAAATTAGTTAACCATCAAAAGCAACTATTTNCTAACTTAACAATAAATAATTACTATGTTTTATTCAATTGCAAGATTAGCATATGTGAATATTTTATTTACTATAGTTTGATTCCATTTTGGTATTATTTTTTGCAGTACATCGTAGATAGATAGACTGATATTGATATTGTTCCGATCGGATTTGTGTTCACTACACAATTTCCGCTACACGTTCTGTCTAACTTCCTTCTTGTTCTCCGTTGTTCTTGATCTTTGTTCGCTCCGTCAGTGTTGTCCGGCCGGATACCTGCTAAAGACACCCTGACGCTTAAGGCAGTTGTATTTTCAAATTCTAGAGATAGAGAGAGAGTTAATATGAGAGTAAATGAGCATTCAATGTAACCACCTACCTCTTATCTTTGATTCATATTTATAGTTTTCTTCATGGGCCAATGATTAGCGAAATCTTAATTACGGCCCAATCACAGGCCCGCTATGGTTAATTTGGTTTTACCTAAATCCTGAACGCTTATTAAATTTTAATCTTCAATATCGGCCGGACGACAGTACCGCCCGTTACATCAGAGCTTGGGTGAAATCAGTCCAACTTGAGATAAGATTAGGCCATCTGTGTGACCGTCCGTCTCAAGCGCTTTACACGGACGTCCAGCTCATATGGTACATCCGTAGGATTTTGATGTAATGACGTAAAGATTTACCTAACCTATAAAATAAGAAAAGATTTGACGCAGCGGTCGTGCTCGCCTCTTACGGTGACTAATATCCATGTGAATTCTTCAAAGTTTTTCTTACAAACAGAGGTTGCGCCCGATTGCGGATACCGAGCTTCGTCAAAGTTTTTCCCTGGGTTTCCATCATATAAAGTTGTTCCTTAAACTTGGTAGGTCGGCTTCGAAACTTGCTGTTATTGTGAATTTGGAGGAAGATTCTGATGAGCAGTTATGATATTAGCCGTGACCATAAGAACGTTCGTTGTTAAGATCCTAGATCAACCGCACTTGTGAAGCACGTTCCATCGGAGAATGCTCATTTCCCAATGTTGATTCCTAAAGGCCGAATGATGGTTTGAGGCCGTCCGGCTTAAACTCATATTTCTGTTAATCAGTTCGATGGTCTCTTTGGACCGGTCGTCCTTATTCTCAGCTATGGCTGTCCGTCCTACTCCTTACTGTACAGATATATTATTTTTTCTAATATATTTTAAAATATTAAAATCAATATCTGTATTTTAAAATATAATAAAAAATAATACAGAAAAATTTAACAAAGAATGCAAATTATAAAAATATTAGTTATTTGATTGCTTTTACTTGGGGTTGAGCGTGAGAAACAAAAACCCAGAAAGAACAAGAAAAGAAAAGAAAAAATAAGAAAAAACACAGAGAAAATGATCTGAATTTCGAGATTGAATTAAATTCACAAACGCAGAAGCTGACTATAATATATAGCCAACTTAAGCACCAGAAACAAACAAAAAGGCCGAACACAGGTAAAAAACTATACAAAAAACCAAACAGCAAGTCAAGCCAAAAACAAACATACGACCGAAACAAACCCATTCGATCACAATAAGTCCAAACAAAATAGACTAGACCGTACAATCAACAATCTGAACGATCAAGGCAATAGACAAGTCTAAAAAACAGTTATTAACAACGGTTCTAATTTTTATTGTTTGATATGGTCCTTTTATATATATATATATATATATATATCAATTTAGTTTTCATATTAACTTACATCCAACATTTAGGATTTAGGAAAGAGTACCTTACCTTCTTTTACATTTCTCTTACTTTTTAAACCAATTAGTATTAAATAAAATATAATGCAATTATGTAGAATTCATTTATCGATTCCAGAAAGCATTAAAACCACCACATGACTCAATATCAATCACAAAGGTCTTTGGTTAAGTAAACTTACAATTCTTTTATTAAATGGATAAAAGATTTTAAAATAAAATTTGTTAAAAATAATGTTAATTACACTTTTTTACCTTTTATTTATAACTCAAACATATTAATTATGATAATGATCTGGTTTCAATTCAAATGTAAAATCAGACTTGAATTAATTATAGGTTTAATCATTTAAAACATTTCTATTTATGTAGAGTTTTTTCAATTAGGTCCTCGTTTTTTAAAATGTCTCAATTAAGTCCCTAAATATGAAAAATCGAATCAATTAAGGACTTGCCGTTAAATTGAGTGAATGACGTTAAAATTCAGTATGTGTGGCAGAATAACATTACTGGCGTGGTAATAAATGGTCAACTGAGTTGGATTTATGTGATTTTTGAATTAAATTTTATTCAAATAAAACAAATGAATCACGTCGTTTAAATAAAAATCAATTAAAAACGCAACGTTACAAACAATTTGGGAAAAACTTGGCTTCTATTGAGGCATCAAAGACTCTCCTACGACTCATCAAACATAATAGAATACATACATCAGTCAAACAGAAAAGTAAACCCCAACCCCAAGGTTCATCATCTCCATTGCTAAAGGTTCATCTTCTCCATTGCTAACACCAAGTCAAAATAGAGAAACAGAGGGAGATAATCGTTCAGATACAATGATAAAAAAAAAGGAAGAAGAATAAAGGCACAAGCATCCACCTTCTCCCCTGCGGTCACCATTTTCCTGGTGGCACCCAAACTCCACGCAAAATCGATTCTGGGTTCTCTTCATATCTCCATCTTCATCTTGCTTTCCAATAACCATGGCCAAAGCCTCGACACAGAAACATACATACTAAAACTCGTGGACCTGAAACCACTTTCTCCTCCATTACTTAACTCTCACCTAAAACCCAGCTTCAGCCCCTTCAACCAATTTCGATATTATCGCTCTCCTCCACTCGATACCCAAAACACAATCCACGAAACCTAAAAGCCAAGCTGCTTCCTCCCATTTATCTCGCTAACGCAAAGGAATTTGCAAGACAGTCCATTCAAGTCATTTTATCACTACAGAAAACATTGAAAGATTGGGATAATGGGTTAGATTGCCTTGACGAAAGCACCTTTTTTGAAGATATTCAAACGAAAACCAAATGGTAAAGGTGGTGGCACAATAAAAGCTGAAATTATAGTAGTAACAGAAAGGGTTTGGTGGCATCGGCGACTATGAACGACCGACGTCGTTTACAAACGAGAGGGTTTCTCTCGCACGAAGAAGAGAAGGAGAAGAGGAGCCTGGTGCCGTGGCTGGCGATGGCTCCGGTGACGACGCTGTGGACCGCAGATAGTGGCAGCCATTCAGCGGAGGCGGTGGCACGTGTGCGTGAACGGCGAGGGTCCCTCCACTTGCTGCTTCGTTTTCGTTTCCAAAGGGACCCCACTGGGTTGTTGAGCAAGAAGAACCCTAATTTTCTGATTTGGGGAAAAAGGGTTTGGGCCTAGAAATTGTTTTATTTGAATAAAATTTAATTCAAAAATCACAAATCTAATTTAGTGGACCATATATTGTCATTCATTGCCACGTCACTGATGTTACTCTGCCACGCATATTGAATTTTAACGCCGCTTACTCAATTTAACGGTAAGTCCTTAATTGATCCAATTTTTCATATTCAAAGATTTAATTGAGACATTTTAAAAAACGAGGACCTAATTGAGAAAATCCTACATAAATAGGGATGTTCTAAATGTTTAAACCTTAATTATACTCTTTCTATTCTTATATAATAATTTTTTAAGGTTATTTCACTTAAATTAAGCAAAATAATTAATCTGTATAGCTTTTAGTATAATTTAAATAAATTATCTATTATATTATTTTTAGTTTTTTTTTCTCCAAACAAATTTCAAAAATTTCAATGCGTGATAAAAATGAGAATTAAAGTATACAAATTTTAATTGCATGGATTGAAAGATGGATTTATTGATTTGTTATAATAAGAAAAGGACATCATAAGATGAATTAAAGTATATAAATATTGTAATATATTACTGAAACTTGAAAATTTAATCAAATTCATTAACTTCATACTTATATCAAGTTTACTTCCCAAATAATTTAGAATTCCTTTTTTTTATATATAATTTTAGACCATGCCTTTTAAACATAAAAAGTCGAGTGTTATAAAAATTTATCCATTATAGGAAAGGTAAAAATCAGAAGAAGAAATATACACTTACACAAAATACCATTTTCATCTTAACTATTCACATAAATTCTCTTGTAAAAAGAAAACTATTGGTAAACTCTCATAAGGACCATTGGCGAAACCTCATTGATACACATCTCAAGACAAAATGATCGAATATCGAGATCGTTTATTATTTTATTAGAATAATGCTTAAAAATCATGCATATATTATTGAGTCATATGTATAAGACATGTTTTTATAATTTTTCTGTTATTTTATTTTATCATAAGTTGTAAATATAATCTTATAAAATTTTACAATATTTTGATTACAATTGAAGTTGACTTTTAAAGTGTTGTTTGAAATGAACATTAACCATTATGACAAATGCGCACACTTTGGGAGATTCTAAATTGCGATGCAGACATTCAATGATGGTGGGAATTGGTTTTGCAGAACATAATTTGCAAGTTCTTCACACAATTATCTCTCAGATTCCATCTTTCCTATATTCTCAGTTCCAATACCTTGTCAACAAGCTACGACTTAATTCCTGGAATCATGCATGTGTACAATTTTTTCTTCCTTTTTTGGATTAACAAAGAACCTTATCTGGAAAATCGGAAATTCTTTTATTTATTCGATCCATAAGGATAATATTATTTATTATTCTGTTGGTTTTGTAAATGATCATAACTATATATAAACCCTAAGAGTTTTCATGGATCCTATAAGGGAGAAGAAGTTATTGCAACTAAAAGCAGTGGCCATTGTGGAGAAAGTGCCTTTGGAAACCCTCGAAGGCTTCCGCTACACTTTGTTTCACATCGATTCAAATCGAAGAAACATGGAGTAGCGGTTGTCGGAAAGGGTCA
Source organism: Vigna radiata var. radiata (assembly GCF_000741045.1). Lineage (NCBI taxonomy): Eukaryota > Viridiplantae > Streptophyta > Magnoliopsida > Fabales > Fabaceae > Vigna > Vigna radiata. The sequence goes on along the minus strand of NC_028354.1, from coordinate 20,228,389 downwards.
CTGAAGGCTTTATTCTCTGTATTAGTTCAATCACTTTATGTGCATGCATTGTCAAAAACTGAACTCATACATATATTATTCTCTACCAGAAATTCATCATGCTCATCGTTCACATGCCATGTCGTTTCTTCTTCTTCTCATGGTTTAAGCCAGTTCTTCGTCCTAACACAAAATTCATAATCTCTGATAAACGTAAAACGTGAAGTTGTTTCTTTGAAATCTTAATTCGAGTTTTTCAACGTTTTTAGGCCAAAAGAAGAAAATTCCTAAAGTTCTAAATCGACCTCAAAATCTTGTTATCTAAAAGCTAGGGGAATTAATATAGAATTTGATAATTTAGAAGTAGTAATTTTTCTAATTTGGGTGAACATCAGAATGTATAACTCTTTGGGGAGGATTTAACTCATTCAATATGTTTTTGTTGAACCAAATCAACTGTATTTTCGTAAAAGGAGTACCAAACAATTTATTTCTCAATCTAAGTTAGAGTCTTTTAAATTCACGATTCCATGAGAAACACAAAACTTATATATAAATCATTTATATTGTGAACCAATTTTATAAATATGTCTATTTCATTGAATTGTCTTCTCATAAATGTACTCAATTAATTTAGTAATTGAATATTTTAGAAAACTTTAAATAATCTTTTCAGTAATTAAGAGTAGTGCCTAAATTACTACTATCATCACTGAAATTATTATTACCATGTTCGTGGGATTTCCAAGTGTATTTGTTATTTATCACAACTTTTTGAACATAATATATATATATATATATATATATATATATATATATATATTACAATTAAGTTAAAATAAAATTTAAAAAATTACATAATAATTAACAGGTTAAAAGCTACTCATATTGCATCATATATATGCATGTTAGGCTCACATTGTTATATATTTGCAGCAATTTTTGTTATCAAACATTCCATCTCTTTTATTCTTATATAATTATCTTTTAATTTTATTCATAATAAGAGATGAATTTTAAACCTAATTCAATGTTATAAAATTGATTTTTAAGATAAAATTTACGTCAACTTATATATTATAAATTAATTTTATTTCTAATAGATATAAAATTTTGAATATTAATTTTCTTTATGTATTTTGCTTTTGGTCATTTACTTATTTCTTCCTTATATTATATGTTACTGTGTCTTGATATCCCGCATATATGATAATTTCTTTTTCAGTTCTTTCAATCATTCTAATTTCAATATCTTCAAAAATAACATTATTATTTACATATTTTTTCTGTCTACAAACACGTCGCCTATACAATACTGAATATAGCTTTCTTACCCATTATTGATCCAAAAGAATTACTCGGATTTTGCAAATGTTCAATTCATTTTAACCCTATTCATTCAAAAATTCCATCTAAGTGATCTAAAATTTCATCAAATAAAAAAATACCACTACATGCATGTACCTAATATTCCATATTAACATTTATGTGAACTTATTATATATATATATATATATATATATATATTCCATGGGTGTGTTGTTGAGCAATAAAAAATCTATACATCTTTTGAAATATTTCATTTATTTTTGCATATTCCCATCTTATTGTTATTGTATTATGCACATGGTGAAGACGATTAGAGCTTTAATTCATGGAGGTACTAGTACGGAAAAAATTATGCACTTTATAGAGGATTTGACAATAAAACATTTAAAATTGGCAACAAGGTTAGTGCTCGATTATAACAATAAAAACATAAATTTATTGTCATTATATATATCAAGACCTATATCCTTTTTTCATATATATAATTCAAATGGTAATCTTTTTAATCAGTTTTAAAAGATATATAAATACTCTTTTGCCCTAGAATGAATGGTTCTCGTGTGAAAATGTTGATTTCAAGAATCAGCTTATAGATTAATTATTGGAAAATGCATTTACTATTTTATGGTTTTTTTCCCTCTTAAAAGGACGGATGGCAAATTACAATTAATGTTAATGGAAAATGGAATCTATAGATAATCAGACAACTATTATTGTCTAATTGTGTGCTGGTGCCATTTAAGTTTGGGTTGATTCAAATTCATTTGGAATCAAATCTTCTTCTTGTTTTATAGTTTTCTATCATCGATCTTTAAGTATAATTAATAATTTTTCTATTAAAAAATATAAGTGATTTTCCATACAAAAGTAAATAAATTGTAGATTCGTATCATAATATAAGTATAATTAAGTTTGGATTTAATATTAGAAATGATAAAAAGTAAGTAATATATAAAAAACAAAACACATAAACACATTAATTCATAAAGTTTAAGTTAAAAATGAGTTTTGGAATGATCTCTTATATATAATATTCGTGACTTATTGATTCAAATGTTTTTAACATTTCCTTATAATACCTTATCTTTCCATTGAAATATAGCCTAATAACTATTCCCAGCCAAAAAACTTCATTGCTTATCTAATTTTGGCATAAACCATCTCTAAAAAATAAAAAGTTTAAAATGACTAAAGTTTCTATATTAGAAAATATATTCGCTGCTGATAAAAAAATAAAAAATGGTAATTAGATTGCACATCATATTCGAGATAAATTATTCGCTTCTCAACTCATACTAGACAATAGTACCCATTTTCCAATAATAGAAAACACATTTGCTTTATTAAATGGTTATTTACTTTTGGAATATTTAACATCAATTAGGTAATATAAACAATGTTTAATTAAATCTTAAATTTGTCATAGATTTGTACATTTTTAATTAAGTTCCTATTATTTATTTTTGTTTTATTAATAATTTAAACTTTTTATACTTTTCAATTTAGTTATGGTGGTTTACTTTTTTCAGTTAAATATGATAATGCTGTCTTACTTATCATTTTTCTTAATTTTCATCATGTCTTGAAAAATAAAAGGTTTTGTAGTTAATGAAAAAATATTATGGTTAATGTAAAACAATAAGTGAGTTTTATTGTTTTCATTGAAAGTATATTATATTACAATTGATTGTTATTATCACTTACAATGATGTTAAGAATGACAATAATCAATGGTCACTTAATCACTGAAACTTAATTAATTCATTATATTTTAAAAGTTTAATAAAATAAAATTGTATATTTATATAAATGATTGATGATATAATAAAACTATGTATATTTGAAGTTGACCTAGCATATTAAAGCAAAAATTAGTTATTAGAGAGATAATTAAAAAGAAAAATAACAAAAATTCTCTTTAGTTGTTACCATATTGTAAACATGTTAAACCAAGTCAATTAAAAGTCAATTTCATATAATAATACATTCAATATCAAGAGTACAATCATTAAAAAAAAAAAAATATTTGCCATGTTGGATTTCCCTTGTTGTAGGGAGGAGCCAAAAGTAATCTTATTATACTGTATTTTCTTTTTTTTATGTTATTTAGCTGTCTATGGAATGGTATAACCCAATTGCATCTATTAATATATTTGTTTTTGTTATTAAAAAGAAGTTAATTTCATCCTTCTATACCAAAAAGTATAAATTGAAAGAAACATTAGTGTGACTCTGTCTTCTTTAATATATTCCGACCTAAATTTCAGAAAGAAAAAAAATTATTAACTTTAAGTTTGCAAACCCCGTATAAAATTTCCTTTTATTATTAATAATAAAACACATAGCCACTTTACTTATGCTTCCTATCTCTTGATTCTTAAACCAATATACAATAAATTTTCACATTAATCTCCTTTTCACTTTTATTCTCTTATATTTATATTTATTTACTCGTATTAATTTAATAACATCATAAAAAACAACACGTGCATATCTAAGATAAAAAAGAATAAAAACTAATCCATATCAGATTTAAAGGAATTTGATAAACAGGAAAAAAGGTTCACTCTTCCAGAAAACAGTTTTTTTGACGTCTTTTCGTTGTTGCATTTGGGTGCAACTGGTCATTATAATTTGCCTAATAATTAATAAACATCTTATAGAAAAGTGACAGAAGAAGCCATTCATTTGAGGGAGCAGATGCGAAAAATAATGTTTCCACTTTGAGAATTAAAGATAGTGCAAAGCCAAAAGGAATGTCTTTGCATGCATGCATGGATGCATATATTAATTTAAAGGGAAAAAGGTTGCACTAATAATTTAGGCATTTGACATTCTAATTCAATAGGAGTCAACTAAAGGTGACTGAATTTTGGCATCTCACTTTTTTAGGCTAATTTTGCTTTGGCTCTTCACACCAACAATAAGTCACCTTTCAAATCTAAACTATATCATTCTCACAACTTTACGACTATAATTTATATTATATATCTTCAAGATTCCAAATATTAATATATATAAACAATATTGCCCTAGATACTTTCCAACATATAATATATAGATGTAAAATATGGAATATATTTATGTCTCAAACTTTTTTCCGGAAATTTATATTTTAGGGTTTTTAATAATATGTTATAAAATCCTTACCAAGTCATATACTATTTTTATTTATTCATGTATTCATTATCATAATTAACAAATAAATGAATATAGAATGAAAAGTTACCTGATATTACTCTCTAGAGTTGTATGGTTTGATTTTTCAGACATACACGTTTTTTCTTAACGAAAAAAGTCTTGTATTTTTTATTTCTTTGATTCTCTTAATAGTACATGAGATTTGGGTTCATATATATATAATCTTTTTTAATATATACAATCATCATGAAATATTTTTATTTCAGTCATCATAAAAATAAATAACCCTTTATTTTCCAAATATTAAAAACTCGTTCCCTATAACATTAAAGTATAATAACAGCCACACATTAATTATTAAATCTGTTTTAACTGGATTTAATTTTAATACATAAATTCATATGTGAGATGAATATTGGAAAACGGATCAGCAGAAGTTCATTTTGGTGTTAATAATACCATTCTCTGATAAAAGTCAGGTTCTTAACTTCCAAGCTTTCATAATTAAGGAGAAAAAAGACAGTTTTTTTGAAAACCAGCAGCAAAACAGTAACAAAAATTCCTTCTATTATGCATAAATTCTTATTCTTCTCCATTAGTAAAAAAAAAACAATTTTATCTAAAACAGTACCAATCAAGGCTGCACTAAGAATAATATTTATTCTCTTGGTAATAAAATCTGTGTTCCAAAAGTCTCTTAAAATAGAAAAATTTAAGCATTTATAAGACAGTCTTACCCTTTAGAATTTACGTGTAGCAATAATAAAAGAAAAAGTTAGAAAGAGAATATTAGGTAATGTCACCTAATATTCATGTGTGTATATATATATGGGTGGTTTGTGCTTAATAATTCAGTATTTTGATGGGAGAAAGTCTTTAGCACCCCTCGAAGGCTTCCACTACTCTGTATTTCTGTTCAATGGATATCATGAAATACGGAGGAGTGGAGCTTTGAGGCCTGCTCAAGCCTTTCCTTCTGTTGCAGCTGCCATAATGCATATTCAAACATAATCATACCACCTTTTCTTTCTTTCTTCCTGCTATTCTTTTTGGTAAGATTTTTCCTTCTATAATCTATTACCTTACATAGAGCAATGTCAAAATTTCTATTTGAGGCACTCTCTATCTGCTTTTTCTTCCTCTGACAGTCTCAGTCTTTATATAGTCAAACTCCCAGCTTCTTTAACTGTCATATTTTGAGGGCATACTCTCTCTCTAAAAATATATATATATATATATATATATATATATATATATATGTTTGTATATCTTTCAGTTCTTACAAATAACTGTGATGGCTGACACTGTCATCTTAATTTGAGCATAACATCAGAATAAGTTACAAGGTGGGAAGAGAATGGGTGCTTGCAGCTGAGAGGAAATAGTACTGCTGATGAAGAGAAAAAAATCAAATGTAAAAGGTCAATCATTATATATTTTTGAAGTATAGTGTATTTTAAAATACAAAAATTCTTAAAATTTTATGTTTAAAAGATGTCAACGAAAAAAAACATTATTTAAATTATCTTAAACTTCGATTTATAATAAAATTATTGAGTATACTAAAATTATATATCAATATATTATAAAAAAGTTATCTCAATTTTTCTTTTCCAAAATAATATTAAATTTTAATCAAATAATATACATTATTAATACTTCTTGGCATGTGTGAAAACTTGCATGTAAACTAAAAAAACTTATGCAGTTCATTTTTGGATACTTTTTATTCTATGTAAATATCAGGCTTAATCCTTATTTTATGTTATAAATTAATGAACAATATGTTGGTTTTGGGGTTTCAATTTCTCAAATCATTTCTCCATACTGTTAAATATGGCATTTACATGTTGAAGTAATACTCAAAAAATTGATTTGAAGTTTTAAACAAGTGTTTAAGGTGAGTTTAAACTCAATACCACGCTTTTAACACATAACTAAGTCACGTAATTCCCTTTGTATTTCACTAAAAAAATTAAGGTTAAATAGATTCAGTGATCCCTATTTTTGCTGGTTTTCTTCAAATAGGTCCCCGTTTTTTAAAAATGATCAATTTGGTCCTTAAATTTGAAAAATTAGATCAATCAAGTTTATTCCGTTAATTTTCTTGAATGATGTTAAAAATGTCTTTACTGATAAGAGGATGTGTCATTTTTTATACAGGTAGCACATAATGACTCATTAGACGTGGATTTAAATTGTTTTTATGATTTTTAAATTAATCTCCCAAATTGAGAATGAGACTTAGCCTTTCTTCCTCCAAGCGAAACACCCAGAAGCAACCACTCTCACCGCCTGCGCTTTCCTCCCTCTCTGTTTGAGGGTTTTCTTTCCTCCCTCTTCGGTCGCCACTGCAGCCTTAGCCAGCCGCGTGCACCACCGCCATCCACCGAGATCTCGCCCCTTTTCGCGTGTGAGAGGAGAACGCACACCTTCCACCTAGAGTTCTTGCCACCGCTGCCTCCACCTAAGAAGGTCGTCGCGAGTTGCGACGGAGATGCTTCCTCACCGGCGCCCCTAGCGTCGTTCTCCTCCCTCTCCGTTCGAGGGTTCCCCAGCGCTGTTCTCCTCCCTCTCCGTTCGAGGGTTTTCTTTCCTTTCCCTTAAACGCCAGCGCCTCCANCAGCACCANCGCCGATGTCGNGGACGAAAATGATTTTTTTTTGCTTTATTGGTTAATTCATCTATCAATTGATGTTTTGTTTACTGGGATTGGAAACATTGGAGTGTGTGTTGGGTGCTAGAAATTGGTCTTTGTTCTTGGTGATTAGTTTTTATTTCTGTTGCCTTGTGCAGTGCAGGTTGAGGATGGTAGTGTTATGCTTGAGCTGGGATGGAGGTTCAAATGAAGATGAAGATACTGGTTATATTTTTTTGTTGTGTTTTCCTGATAAGTATCTAGCTTAACAGCAAAGGAGATGGTGATGATGGGTAAGAAAGTAGGCTCTTCTCTTGGCCGGCCTCTCTTTTGTTTCTTTCTTTTCCGATATATTGAGTACGCCTCCTTCAGGAATGGAATGGATGATGAAGGTGACTCTTGATGGAAGCAAAGGCTAGAGTGTGAATTGTTACGGTGGCTCTCAAATGTTAATGGAGGACGTAGATGGTTCAAAAGATGAGAATGCAGATGTTGTTGAATGGAGAATGCCGATGTTGAATGTTGTTGAAGGATTTTCTTAACGTTGTATAACAGATGGATGAAGCCAAAGAATGGCTGTTTGCGGAGGTAAATAAGAAGAAGATGTTCTTAAAGTCCACGTCTCAGAATCCACGTCTTAAAAGTCATTGTCTGCCACCTATTTAAAAAATACACTTCGTTTTGCCAGCAAAGATGAATTTTAACGCCGTTAAGGGAAATTAACGGAATGAATTTGATTGGTCTAATTTTTCAAATTTAAGGACTAAATTGATCATTTTTAAAAAACGGGGACCTACTTGAAGAAAACCAACAAATATAGGAACCAGCGAATCTATTTAACCAAAAATTAATAATTATTATCTTTTTATAATCTATTTTCTGCAATATTTTTAAACTAATAGTGAAAAGATATACTATTAAATTGAAATGGTTACTTTAATAATTGAAATAAAATATTATTATTCATGTAATAATTTTTCTACTGAAATATAAAAAGTTAACCAGATTATTATTTCTTTTCACGATATATTTAAAATTTATTTTAATTACACTTAAAATGAATAATAAAATTTCAAGATATGATTTTAGAAGTATTATTTCAATTTTAGTTTTCGTAGTGGCATACAAGAGAATATATATCAATAATAATATATTGTTTAGTCGTTAAGGTATAAAAAATAAATACATTTTATAAAAGCAAAAATTATTTAATATAAAGTGATTGAGCTATAATTAAATTGTACAATATTATACTCCCTAAGTTTTTATAAGGTCTTTAAGAAAATTATAGTTAACTAGGTCGGTAACTTCAAATCTAAATTTATACTCTCTTTTTTTCTATATGTTTTCCTAACATTAATGAGACACATTTATAACATTTTATCAATTCTAATGTTCTTAATCTTTCTTCTCGTTAATATATGTATTTCTTTATTTTGTATTGCATATGAACAATCAAAGTGAGATTTTCCAAATTCTCTTTATCTGTAACAAAACAAGACTTCAAAAGAGCTTAAAACATAAATGTTGTAAATAATGGTGTATTTTTACTTATACCTTGAAGAAAAAAAGTTTGAGGTATTAAAAACTCATGTTCAACTCTTTTTCCTATTTTCTATAAAATTTAAAATTTAATGACACACACAAACATACCCTTGTACTTGATTTTATATACATTTTGTTATAAACAAAAACACATAAAAATCTATTTGATATTGGTTTAATATTTCAACATAGTCTTTAAATTAAATAAGACAATTAAAAATTTTAATTTTTTTTAAAATAGTAACTAAATGTTGATTTTTAGTAATTAATATTGAAAACTTCGTTTTAACACATTCAATCTTTTCAACAAAATAGTAATTGACATTGAAAGTCTATTTTTATCTTTTGAAATGAGCTGTCAGTTTCAGATTTGACTACCTAGAAAATAAAAGATTTCACATAATTTATATATATATATATATATATATATATATATAATTGTATTTTTACAAAACATATATAAAAAATATATATTATATATCCTTAAATAAAAAAAATGGTAATTTGTTATACATATATTTTAAACATTTTTAAGTTGTAAAATTTGTTGTCCTTCTTTTTATGACGTATTTCCTCTTATGAAAATGAAGTTAAATTTAATTTTAGTTTCAGAAAGAAAATTGTAAACTTATTCACATAAGAATTTTTAATACATTTTCAACTGCTCTGTTCTTTTAAACCGTGTATTTCTTTCTGTTCAGTAAAATTGAAAAATAGCTTATAGCAAATTAATCTCAGTTTGCATTGGTTTTCACTCTTTTTTACTAGTTACATATGTAATTATGAAAATACTTATATACTTATAAAATTTATGATATTGATAAAAACAAACCCTTATAATATAACCTTAAACTTTGATATGGTCATTTATAAAATGAAACATATGCGTAATACACTATAAGTTCTCAATTATTATTGTAATAACTGAATAATTTATTACATTAAAATAAAAAATTAAAATCACTGATATGGAATGATAGTTTTTCGGTCTTGTATAATATTGCAAATCAGTACCAATTCATATACCAATCATTAAATAACTTATGTAAAATAATATAGAGTGGTGGTGAACTTTGTTGTGAATTATAAAGATTTGATTTAAGTAATTAAAAGTATGAAAACTAAAATAACATATTTCATACTAAAATAAAAATTAGTGTGGTTAAAATGGGTTATTTGATCCAACCTAATCCGATTTATTATGAATAAGTTATTCAGTGAATTAACTCAATTCGATTGATTTATTAGTGAGTCAAAAAAATTTAAATCTGATCTAATTCACCACATACTTGTAGATTAAACTTGCTAACTCACTTATTTACAAGTTTTTATTTCAATTAAATAAATAACAAAATTTCTTTAATTCAAATCTAAAATAATTTTAAATTTCAAAAGACTATTCAAAATAATATATATATATATATATATATATATATATATATATATATATATAATACAATTTAAATACAATCCAAAATCATTTTAAACTTTAAATATAATTTAAAAGTAAGCAAAAAAATCAAAATTAAATAGATTGACAATCCAATCCGACTCGCCACAGATTCAATCCGAGTGAATTCGAGTTTTTAGTAGTCAGACTTAAAATTGACTCATATGCAAATTTCATTTTTTTTTTTCAATCCAACTTAGTCTAAACCTGTACTAGATTAAGTTGGTTTACAAGATTCCAATCTATTTTGACAGCAGTAATAAAAACACAATTAAATGTAGGAATATAAATTAAATACATAATTAAGCTATAATATTAAATGTAGAGAGAATTACATTATTCTCTCCTGGTTGAGGATGAAAATGAATAAGCTGAGTATAAAAAAGAAAGCAATGAGAAGAGAGGTTTAAAGCTTTCGGTGCACCCCCAAACAACTTCCGCTTCTCCTTAATTATTCATAATCAATGATTGATTTTGAAGGTAATTAACATGAAGTAGCGGGAAGCCTTTGAGGGTTACTGAATGCTTTCTCCTTTGAAATCCTTCACAGACAGACCACTCATGATAAAACAAAAACAACAAACATCTATTTATAATCAGACAACTAACGTGCACATGTTTCTTCTTTCCTCAGAGTTTGATGCACCGTATTTTAGATAAGGTTACTTTATTGATCACAAATAATGGTTAGAATCTGTTCCTAATGAAACTTGCCTGTTTTTGCTTTTGACAAATAAAAGGAAAATCTCGGTTACCATGAAAAAAACTACTAAGATTCTGTATTGAGTTGACACAGATTGTGCAGACATTCCGTGTCTATCTAACCATGCATGGCCATGAACTTCAATTATCAAAGGCAGAGACGGAAAACAAAAGTGCGTTGACATTCTGATATATATATATATATATATATATATATATATATATATATGTATGTATATACATATATGCAGTAACAGTATCCAGAAACAGATAGGATATTGCTTTGGTTGTGACTCTTCCCATGCAGAATAAGTTATCTGTCAGAAGCTAACTGCACATGTTATATTCCTCCAAACTCGTTACTTTTCTCAGTTCTTTCAATTTTTCAACCTATCATGTATATTTTTTCTTGGTTTTGGGATTTATCAGTTGGACTATACGAAATACAATCTTATTATACTATAATATAGACTTGTTCATATCGTAGTGTCAAATAGGTAGGTTTTATAATTTAGTCCTTATATTGTTTTTGATGAGTTTTATATTATTATTTTACTCAATTGCTTTTAAAAAAATTCAATTGAATTCTTATTTTTATAAATTGATTCATAGATAGCTCTATATTTTCATTGTTTCAGTACATACATATATACAGTGACAGAAAAAATAAACTTAGCTGTGGTATCAGAAAAAGATATATGGAAAATAAAAGCAAAGCCGAAACGTGGAAAAGGGAATAATGAAGAGAATTCGACTTGACTTTGGAATGTATTCGATTTAATTAACCTCTTTCAGAGACCAAGAGCCAAGCATTCTTGTCTATAAATACCAACCTAAAATGTCTTTCACCAGTATCAAAACTGAGGTTAACAGAAGAATTTTTCGTGTACCCTCAAAGGCTTCCAGTATTCAGTAAGCTAAGATACTTGAATGCTGGAGGCTTTTGAAGGAATTTGAAACCTTACTTCTACAAATATGATCCATATTCAAAACTCTTTCACTTGCAACAAAATTACCTTTTCCTAGAAGATCTTCTACTTGAGTAATTAAATGAAGTTGAAAGGAGCTGAATAGTCCAAACTGAGTAATTCAGATTTTCTTTTTTAAACATACATCATTCATTTCATATTTCTTGTTCTGACAATTATTCTGGAAAATGTTTTTTCTGTAAGATATCGTTTATCCAGAACACTTGAGTTATGACTTGTACAAGTTCTATATTTTCCGTATAGGTCTCTTGTTATGTGTGTAAAGTCCTTCCATGACTTTTCTTGGTAAATCCATACAGTGTTCTCGTGATTGAGAGAGATATTCGTTTAAACGGAGAACAAATTTAGAGAGAAAAAAAAAGGGATGAAAAGTAGCTGGAAATGTCTAAGGCACTTATATCTATTGAAGTACTGGCCTGTATTAGTTTCTGATTTTCTATACAAAAGCAATCATGTATAATCAAGCACCCCAAAATGGGCTGCAAAGAATGAAGGCATGGGAGTAACAGAGAGTAAACTCCCATCACAAAAAAAAGAAAAAAAGATAAAAAGAACAAATAATCAGAACACAAAGCATTAACAGAAGTTGGTCAAGCTCTCTGCACTAACAAACCTCTCGGATACAATTTTCTCAACCTGTAAACAAAAAGCATAAGAGACATGCATAAATATATCACTTTCATAAAATGTGGTTATCTTGTGTGTATGTGTATCTGTGTATGCGTATATCCGTTTCAATTCAGAAAACTACTTGAAGGCTTTTAAAATTTTAACACCTACTAAGTTTGAACAGATTGTTGACATATGAATGAAATTATAAACTGTATCAGATTAATTTCTCAAGTTCAATTTCATTTGGGAGGAGCAATGTATTCAACTGATTAGTTAATTCCTCGAGACATTGTCTGCTGAATTTAATTAAAATGTATTAACAATATGAATTTTTTACACTGTCATCGTTCCTAGATTGACAAGTATAAAAAGATTGTTTACTCTTGTAATACTTAAGTTAAAAGTCATATCTGAGTAATTTCTAGTAGATTGATCATGCAGAAAACTTTACACTGAAAGCATACTAAATTAAACTCTTCATATTTACCTCATGATAATATGACCAAGCCAAGGTACAAAGATCCGCAAAGAAATGCAAATGATATCATCCCCCTGAAAGTGGAATCCATCGCAGAACGGAAGATTAATGACTACTAACTAATACAAATATTGGACGTAAATTCAGTTTATCTCCAGTGATAAAGCATATATTACGATTGAGTCAACTGCACATTCATGTACTTTACCCCTATTGCTACACTGCTATTATATGATCATCTTAATCATTATAAGCAAAGAACTTCTATTTAATAGAGTTTTTTAACTATGACAAAAAAAAAAAAAACTCCAAATTTCAATCCTAATAAAACCAGCAAATATTGGTCCAAAATAAAAGGATTATCTTTCATTCAAGAGTGCTTCGGAATAGCAAACTCACCAAATAACTCCCCAGCCAAAACCATTACAAGGGCATGGACAAACTTCTGCAAACTTTTCAGCGTCACTAGAGTTGACTCTTCGAGATATTAAATCATCGTAAATATCTACATCACATAAATTTTAATCATGTTATATAAGTGGTAGCAGAAATTTTATTATCCAAAGTAAAATAAACCATGTAGAAAGTGCTTGAAAGTATACCATAAACTGAAAACAAACTGTTCATGACACCTGAAAAGTAAATCATAATTAGTAGTCTATTTAGTTCAAATAATTTTTGGAAAATGGATGAAGAGGAACATACCAATAAAGAGAATAACGTAGCGAAGGACATGGACTGTTGTTTTCTCTTGCAGAACCCAAATAACAGCAATAAAAACAATAAATCCTGATATTAATTGATTAAGAAGAAAAATGTCAATGTGAGACTTGTCAATGTCATCTTTCCACTTTTTCACATTCTATTTGAGAAGACGAAGATCACAAAACCACTCACCAATACACAGTCCTCGAAGTGTCCACTTTTTGAATAAAAGTGTGTAGCAAGACATGAAAAGGGAGAGAAGTCAGAACAAAAATAGCTTTGATATATTGGTACAAAACTTCTCCATCTATAATCAATCTTACATTTTTTGCAAGAAAGAGCACAACAATCAGAGCAGCAATAAAGCAACCAGCAGCAATTTTTGCGGTGAGAAGATTTGTGGACGCAAGTATCAAAGCCATTCCCCAAAATGACGAACCAAGATCTAGAAGAAAAATCAATCAGAATAACAGTAAATGCAACTGAGAAGTGCTCTTATCAATTTCAAATCATATGCATAAAAAGGTTAAGAAGTCTATCCATTCAAATACAGAATATCAACATATTGCATGTCACAATTTCACATCAAACCCATAGCACATTTGGTGGTGATGTTAGTTTTATAAATGAACTTAAAAAATTGTACCTCATTGCATTAACTTTTTATATATCAAATGAAAGTAAAAATTAATGTGTTAACTGAAAATTAGGGGAGAAAAGTGCATTACATCCAGCGGGCAAGATCACCCAGTATATGCCACCACGTGTCTGGGTTACCCCACCCTCATTTGCATGAACCTGAATTCCCTCCACCTATTGAGATCAGACTAAAAATGATTCAGTATACAAATGATACAAATATAAAGAACCTTACACCAGAGTCAAATTTTTGCAATGACTCAGGCTCAATACAATAAGACCATCATTGTCGGGCCAGCTGTAAAAATATGCATAATGCTAATGATCCACAGTGAATATATTGTTACCAACATGGTATATACTTTGTTTAACTGGAACATGCAGCATTAATGCATCACAATTCACAAAATTTACTGTATATGAATAAATTACGAAACAACGAAAGTGACAAATTCCTTAAAAGACTTCAAGAGTGCGTTTGGCCAAATTAGTTTATAAGCTAACTGGTAACTAGTAAACTATTAGTTTCTAGTTCATAAGCTAACTACTAACCAATAAGCTCACAGTTTATAAGTTCCTAGTCGATAAACTAGCTTACTAGATTAAAGAGGTTTGATAGCTTCAACATCAAAATGCATTAAGCTACAACATTTACAGTTTTTACCTTGCCACAAGTGAGCCAGCAAGCAATGGCATGACTAGCTTCATGCAGAAACACAGTGATGAGCTTAAAAGGTGTAAGTAGAATGGTCCTCCATAGCTACAGCCACCACAACAACAAATATCACACAAGTAGATCAGTTATACAGCCTCTGAGACCAAAATAAATATATATATGACATTGTACCCTAAATAATTCTACATAACATGTGTGGTGTAGCATTAATATGTATGGTTACTAAATCAAAACAAATATCTGCAAACTTCCATTAGTAACCACTGACTATTTAAATATGGTGTAGCATACTAGAACAAACTAAGGACCTCCTTTTGAAAAGGTCTTTTATCTAGTGCCAAGACCACCAAGTTGTTCAACTTACGCAACCATGTATTATTTTTAGGGATAAGCCCATCCAAAAGAGCTACCAAACTTTGATCCAGTCTCAAGTCACAACTAATTTAGGAAAAAGTCAGGCGGAAATCACAAATAATCGTTAATCCTCTTGCTATCCGTCCACATACTTCTCCACCAAAAATAAAAAAACTTGAAGGCAGAAACTTTAACATGGTAACATCATTTGCCACTCCAATTCACAATCCCATTCATAACTTAATATAGAATGCAATTGTGTTTCTCTCAACATCCCTTTGCTACCACTATGTAGTAGGATTAAAATAATTTAAATGCATGATATATCATTGAAATCAAATAAAGCAAGATGTAGCGTTGCATTACATTAAGACAATCACCTATAACTACAAACATGTGCAGTCAGTAATTAGTACGAATTAGTAACTAGATTACAGAGAGAGGTTGTCATTAAACATCGCAAAAAATAACTTCCAATTTCTCTTGAATTTAAATTTTAAACTCTCTTCTTTTCCTATAAATCTAATTCCTTAACAGTATGTTTTCCTTTGTGGGAAGAGTAAACAAAAATTTGGTTTTGATGTCGAGGGTGTTTTGAATACAGAGAGAGAAGAGAAGTAGTGTACCACAAGAATTAAAACGGTGAAGCCAGCAACACAACCAATGAAGACCTTCTGGTCATGGTCACAACAGTTCCTGAGCTCCCAGTTGGGCATAGCTGATGAGCTCAAACGAAACGACTATGAGGAATCGAAGTGAAAAAGGATTGAACTTTGATGGAAGATGGGTTTTGTGTTGAATCAATCCTATGATTGAAGGAAGCTTTTGGTCTGGTTTGGTGGGGTGAGAATCGCAATCAAGAGAGAGGTAGTGAAGGTATAAATCAAACAAACACTATTCTATTTATTTATTTATTTATATTTTAAACTGAATTTTATATACAAGAAAGAAGGAAGACAAAGCGTTTAATTTCAGATGGCTAACGCGTAAACAAGGTCAACCATTTTTGTTTTATTTCTTTCTTTTCATCGGTGAACGGTTCCAAGATTTCAGATTTTTTTCTTCATTTCAAATTTCGAATTGTACTTCATTGAAAGAACTTACCTACCATATACTTATCATTATTCATTACGGAAACAATCATTTACTTCATTTTATATTAATATGTTAATGTAAAATATCTGCTTTACGCAAAAGGAAAAAAACTCTGATAACTCATTAGGTGAGAAACCTTTTATATTTAAATAATTATAGCACTTTTAGATATATTATTGTGCTTCTTTCAAATTACTCTTTTTATTATTATTGTTTCACAAATTTAGAAAATAAATTAAGTAATTAAGATTGAAAATATAACTCCATTTTTTTTAAAACTAAAATCAATACATGTAATAAAATGTTTTATTTTTCTGATTTGCTAAACAACAGAATATTTGTATTAACGTCATTAAAAAATTTTAAAATTAATATGCACAACTAAATTAAGTCAGTACAAACAATAAAAACTTGAAAGTATAGATTTTCTTAAAAACATTATTTGTTAAGCATTGTCACATTAAAATAGATAATTTACTACCCCATCTTTTTTATTTCATCGTGCTTGCTTCCAATTAACAACCAATAAAATATAATTATGAAACCTGCATTTATTTTGATTCTCAAAAACTGTTTCAATTTCCCTCACTTGATGCTTGTTTTCAGGGTAAGTCAATTTGAAATATGTTAGAATATTTATCCTATTTATTATTATTATATTGTATCTAAAGTTATTTTATTTATCATAATTATATTAGGGTTATCTTATCATGATTATATTGTGTTTAAAGTTATTCTATTTATCATGATTATATTATGCTTAGGATTATTTTATTTATTTTGTATTTTGCATTACAATTTTCTTATATATAGAATGAGAGTGTGAGGGATTTTTCAAGTCTTCTAGAATTATTTTACATTGGTTTCAGAGCACGTATTCTGATGTCTTTGTTGTCGTCGGTGGTTTGTGGCCGTCGCCACCGACGATCCCCTAAAAGTCTCTTTTTTCAACTGGTGTCTTTATCCTTCAATGGGTAGTCCAGCTAATTGCCCTAGCCAAGTTCGTCTTTTAGAATTCAGCTTTTAGAATTGTGTTTTGTTTCTCAACCTCGCTTGTAGTGCCTCGCCTGGCCATGGTCTTTCAGACCAATACCTAAAATAAGTTTCTTCCCTCCTATAATACCCAATCATAGACATTTTCATTAGCTTCCAATCATCTGCAAAATTCTTGTTTGTTTTTTCTTGTTGTGAACCACCGCTTTCTACCACCGGCCTTCGTCCACGGTCTCCGGCCACCATCTCAGGCCACCGTCATCATCATCGGCCACCATCGTCTCCGTCGCTTGTGCAACCAATGCACCAACACCTAGTCTTACCTCTATTGCTTCCGCTATTCTAAAAGGTGACATCATGTTGCACCAGGAAATCAATTTACTCAAAAATTGTGATGAAGGCCTCCCATTCAAATATGTAGGGGGCCTTTGGCCTTTAATTTTCCTTCATTGTTAGTTTTCCAGACGTTCTTAAGAACCACTTTGAATGCCTCTAATCGGTATTTGATTAGGGTTAGGCTTCTGGCTCTTCTCCATCTCAAAGAGGTGGAAACCAAGCACTCAAGCACTCAAGCACTCTTCCTTTCCTTGTTGTTCCGCTAATACAACGCCTCATGTCCAACACTTTATACCTCCAACAATGGGTTTCTTCCACTTGTACTAATGGGTTTCTTCCCCTTGTACACCACTGATGTGTCTTCACCATCATTCTCTTTGGAATCTTGAAGACCAAAACTGACTGCTCTTGACGCCATTGCATCACCTCTTCCTTTGATCGTTATTGTTGACTTTCTTCTCGAGCTTCAGTTTAGCTTATACTCCTTGTGATATAGTGTTATGTTTCCAGCCAGGTTTCAAGCTTTCAGTCATTGCAAACTCCACTAGTCAAAGATGGTGATCTCTATAGTTTTATCGCTTTCAGCCACTACATATTCCATTAGTCAAAGATGACAGTCCTTGCAGTTTTGTCGCTTTCAGCCACTACAAGCCTCAGCACCCCATCAGTCAGTGATGACAGTCCCTGCAGTTTTGTCGCTTTCAGCCACTGCAAGGCCCATCCTTGATAACAATCCAGTCCCACGAGTTTGTCATTGTCCTCCTTTGTCAAAGCCATCCTACTTGAAGTTTCATGGTGCTAGTTGAAGTTTCGCAGTTGTCCACCACTATCCATAAATTGTAGTTCATCAACCCGTGATTGAGCATTTGTTTGCCGCACACTCTTGAAGACAAATTATATATTTCAAATTGAGTTTATTTATTTCAAGTTTGGTTCATACAATCTATATGCTACAGTTTGAGAGGGAGTGTTAGAATATTTATTCTATTTATCATCATTATATTATGTCTAAGGTTATCCTATTTATCATGATTATATTGTGTCTAGGATTTCCTTATTTATCATGATTATATTGTGTCTAGGATTTCCTTATTTATCATGATTATATTGTGTTGAGAGTTACTCTATTTATCATAATTATATTGTGTTTATGATTACTTTATTTATCATGTATTTTGCATTATAATTTTCTTATATATAGAATGAGAGTGAGAGATCTTTCAAACCCTTTAGAATTATTTTACAGTTTAATTCTAAGTAAAAACATACAAAACAAAGCCAACTCTAACAATCATCAATTCATCCTACGTCTCTGAGTTCTCCACAACAACATGTGCTTGCTATGAAATTGATTGTTTTTGCATGTAAACAAAAGAAGTGATTTTCATCTACCTATGAACCAGTCTCATGTTGAGGATTGAAACTTTGCATTCCCATTTCTCCCATGCATAAACGAAACACAGCACAAAGGTAAGAATCAACTATGGAGTGGAGTTAATCCTTGTGAGGGGAATGGCGACTATATTTTCCCTGCTTTTGATACCGTTCATCTCTTTCTTTTCTCTTATGAGAATGTTTGTCTTTATCTGTAGAACTCCGATGTCGATGTGCTTTATCAGATGAACTTCTGTTCTCTTTGTCTTTAGATCTCCGGTGAAGATGTTCTTTCTCCGATGAACTCCTCTCATGGTAACGATCACTCCTCTCTGAAGAGCTCCTTCCACGGGAGTGTTCATCATCTAGGTGTCTTGATCTATTTCTGTAATACCCTTCCTTAATGTCCACTGAACTTCTGAAGGCATCTTCTTTTCTGTTTCTGTCGTCGGATCCCCTTCTATGTTTATGAGAGTCTTCTTCCCTGTCTGAAAGACTCCTTTCTCTTCTGGGAGGCGATGGAACCTTTCCAAGCATGGACAAAAACAAAAACAATTTAACAAGCAATCCTAGACAAATTCAAATGATTTTGTAATTTTAATATCTTGAAATATAAAGATCAAATCATTATAAATAAAACATCTTGTCCAAAAGAGATATGCTCCAAATGGTAAAACAACACCACCTGAAAGCGTGACATGTATCTTCCTTCAGGCGGAGGGGGTATGCCAAGCTTCTTCAACTCCTCATATGGGATTGGTTTCCTGGTCAAGTAATAGCCAGAAAATTAACATAGCTAATAAGTATAAGTACCAATAACCACATTTGTATCAATGCATCTTATAAAACTGGATAACATGGCAGTATCTGAATATTTTGAAAACGTGTCATAAAATATCATTGCTTTTAAATTTGTACGTAATGGAAATTAGACTGGCCATTGACTTTTGACCGAATTACACCAACATCCTCTCTTGTTTCGAAAAATCACATTGACCTTCTGTTCGAAAGAAAATATACTGTAATAATGAAAATATAAAAACAACAAAGTCTCATCTCGTGTCCCAAGGTGCAATTGGGCCCTTTTAAATTTTTGCAGAGAATTAAGTCACCCTTTGTACAGCCTTCCAATCAAGTGAGGACACAAGTTGGTGCAATTTAGACATATTTCTTGGAACGACAGTGTAATTTTACTTTGATAATCAACCAATTTTGGTAATGGTTCAATATTCACTTTTCATTTAACACAGTTTATCACAAATCTTTCAAAACTAGGATATAACAATTCAGAAAAATACTTTTCAGATATGACTTGGGACGAGTGAATTGAAACTTACAAGGGTGCACGAAATGGTTTTTCTCTTCCCCCAAAACGAAGTTGCCCTGATTCCTTCTTACCACTGAGACCACCACCTGTAGAAGAGAAAAAAAAGTAATCAGACGGATCCTGGTCCATTAGATAGAAATGCAACTTGAAGAATGAGTCACTTTAACTGACCTAACCTTCTAGGAATCCATCCAGGCATCAATTGTTGTCTGTTGTAATCAACTATGATTTCACAATCATCAACAATCAAATGATGAGCATCCTGCAAAACGAGAAAATTCAATCATTTTCCATAGCATTGCTTTTATAAGCTAAAAATTAAATAGTTTTAATACCACACCATATATGCCCGTCGCATCTCCCTTTCAGTTTCATATTCAACAAAAGCATAACCGCGAGAAGCTCCTGTCACTGCAACCAAAAATAAAACCAATGTTAAAACTTAAATCTAAGAGCTTGACAATAATACAGCTTAAAGATAACTATATACATATCATTTAAGGGAATGAACTCAAAGTTGCCAAATCAATGGCAGGAATTTATCGCTAAAAATGTTGCTATACACAGAATGTGGCACAAATAACCCAACTGGAAATGCTACATCTTTTCGTAAACGAACATTTAAAGAGACTCAATAGTATATTTTTCCAGTAGTTGAGGCAATAGCCCAACAAGTCATTCCCAGATCTGTTGATAATTCTAACAAAAACAACTTCATGAATGAAATACATTGTTCTCAACCGTGTACAGTGCTACGACCACTGTATTATATCTACATAAATAGAAAACAATTTGTGGAGGAAAAACTATCTGAAAAGAACAGTATCCAGATTCCTGAGAGACTTTAACATAGTTCTTAAAATGGCTTAAATACAATAAAACATAGTCAAATGCAGAGCATCATACAAGCAAGAAATCAAGAAAGACTCAATCATATCGACCTGCATGCTCAAAAGAAGCACGACTTACATGTTTTTCAAAAGCACACAGTTTGAAGATGTAAAATATCTACTCTTAGAGCAGGAAGAAGAAATAACCAACAGGAACTGACAATCAAAGAAGGGTTAAGATGTAAGGTAGATCAAAGAATGATACCAATGTCCCTGACCAAGCGTAAATTCTTCACCTGGCCATATTTACTCATAACCTGAAAGTTGAAAACACATTCCAAAAGCTTTAGAATTAAGCTATCCGATAAGTTAATTATGCTTTAAAAATGAGGCAGCAGAAGACAAAATGACAATATCCTCCATTATCTTGACATGATTGTAATAAACTCATCTCCTTCCTCACGAGCTTCAAGGAACATAATTGATTTCCAAATTTAGAAGCTATATGTTCAATTCCTACTACTGTCGATTGTTTATGGGGTTAGTAAGGGTTAGAATAGAACCCTAATCACGTATTCATTATTTCTTATCTCCCTTCTACATAAAATATCTACATTAACTATGCTAAGATATAAAACAATTTTTTAGATATTTATATTTATCCTGTATTGAAGGAAATATCACTTGAACATATTTGCGACCCATGGAAAAGAAAAGAAAAAATTGTACTTTGTGGAGAGTATCCTGTGTGGTGAGGCGAGAGAGACGAGCAACGAATAGAGTGCAATAAGGGTCTCCAGTGGCCTTAGGATCACCATGCGGGTCATCTGCAAAATTCAAATTTTAAGAATAGAAAGTAACGAAAATTGAAATAATTTATTAAAAAATGAAGTAAAAAGAAAAACAGACAGAGGCCAATAGAGGAACAGAGTTGAGCACGATAAACAGCATTGTCGTGAGGAACAACATCCGTGCCGTCGATGCTGCCAACTTGAATGGGATGGTACGAATCTGCATAGAACACTGAACTCAAGTTTTTGGACCGAACACTCATTGTTCTCTGCTCTTCTTCACCTGTTTTTGTTTATGGTCAAGCACATTAACTCAAGAAACTACCCTTATAACAATGTCACAGTGCCTTAACACCACTGCAACGCAAGCCATCCTCCAACAACAAAGTCACAACACCTGACTCAAATTGAAAACGAGGTTAGGGGAACGAAATTGAAACTCAAAAAGAAAACCTATCAGACTTTCCAACTTCCCCCCTCGAAAACTAGGGAAAACGCAATCGCTCAACTAAAACGAAATTGCTCACCAAAAAAAGGTATGCCCAAATCGAAACTGTAACCCTAATGGGACCACCAAAAGCCAAATTTTAGCGCCAATATCGTCAGCGAGGAGATGAACGTCGACAGGGAGGAAGCTTTGAAATTGGAAACTTGAAACAATAGGTGAAAGTTGGTAAAAGATTTGATGTCATAAAAAAAATATTTTAATTAATAAAAAATAAAAATTACTGAAAGCGATAAAATAATAAAAATAATATTTATTAATAATATATTTATTGATAAAAAATATTATAAAGAAGAAAAAAAGTAAATCTAATTTTGAAAATAAAATAAATTTATATTAAAGTAAAATCAAATAATAATGTTCCAAATTTATTCTGTTAAACATAATTCATATCTAATAAAAAAATATTTTCTTTAGATACTGTTTGAAATATAAAATATATTAAAATATAAACAATTAAAATTAAAAATTGAAATGTCAAATATTCGAAATTATTATTTTATTATTTATGATTATTTTTATTTCAATATTATTGTTATTAACGAAACTAAAACTGAATTCTAACAAATACTGATTATAATATTTTGTGTGTGAAAGTTGAAATCATTAAAATTATAAAAAGGTAAAAATAAAACTTAATTTAAATCAGTTCAAATCTTTGTATATCATTCCTAATTAAAAAAAAATAGATATATCACAAATCACTTCTTTTATTAGCAAATATATCTAAATAAACACAATTTAAATTGTTTATTCATTCTTACTAATTCTTTTAATAGTAGATTACCTTTAATTACGCTTGTTCCACGTGGATCCCACAACATTTAAAAAATAAATATCCCTTCCACGTCATCAGTGTCAAATTCTAGGGTTCATGATTCCCTCTCATAATCTAAAATCTAATGACATATTAAACCTGCTTCTTCCTCTATGTCCAGCACAACCTTGCACTTCTATCCTCTTTACCCACTTCGTGTGATGCTCGATCAATTTCACTCTTCTGCATGTGCCGATTCTAGCAATTTATTCCACTTTTGAGTTAATTTGTTAGATCAGTTTTCGTCGTCTTCTCGCAGAGCTTCTCCTCCACGGGCGCCGTCGTTGTTTTAGTTGCTCCTTTCAGGTTCGTTCTTATGAGTTACCAAAGTGTATACTTGATTCATAATTTGTGGATTTACCATAATATTGTTTGTTGGTTCACAGGGTGAGTATTTGTTACAATGAAGGTAAAGAAGGCTAAAAGAGTCCTCCACAGTGGAGAAAAAAAGAAGAAAAGGATCAGGGAACAAAATGCTGAAGTTGAGATACATGCTACTATGGAAGGCCTTGAAGGTAACTGTGCTTTGTTTTCATAATCATCACCCTTTTCTTTGGCTGTCTCTTATGTACTGTGTTTGTTTCAGTGGATAATGAAATACATGTTAGTAACGCAAAGATGGAGAAGGCTTCTATCAACAAAAAAAGGAAGAACAAGGACAAAATTCTTGTTAGGAAACGAAAACCAAAGGGTGAAGAGGTTGGTTTCGAAGAGAAAAGTGGTGAGTTGAATGTTATGTATGGGGTGTGGGCTAGGGCCATATGTGAACTAGTATATATTTTATTTTCAATTGTTGTAGAACAATTGCTCATACTACTGTAATACTATATTGTGTTAATTTTTATTTGTTGCCATTGTTTTCCATGTTCTGGCATTTAGTATAGACATCTTTTTATAAAAGATTCGTTAACTATATCATCCTGATCATGCTCAACGTATTTGGTTAAATGGTAACAGATGGAGTGGTGGACAATTGTCATTCTAGTGCTGAGGAGATCCAAGACTTTGGCGGTCATAGAGATTTGGATATCGGGGCAGTTGTCAAACCCTGTAAGAAAATACATTTTCTAGTTTAATTCGTTTTGTTGTTTGGTAGGTAATATTCGAATTTATGCATTGGTTTCCCTCGTGGACTTTTTATCTTGTAGGTAAGTCAAAGAAAGACAAGAAAAAAAGGGAAAAGGAGGTTCAAAATTCCCAGGAAAAGGGAGAAGGGTACAACAATCAGAAGGAAGTTGAAGTTTATACTATTTCCTCTGGAGATGAGGACTGCTCAAAAGGAATGAAAAGTATGAATTGTTAATATTAAGCACATTTCTTTTTGTTTGATTTAAAATGAAACTCCAAACACTGGACATCCATAACTTTTACTTGTGTTATACATATGAGATATGGGCATATATGTTTGCAATGCCAAAATTTGTGTCATAGTTACTCCATTGCATTGCAAGTCTATTTATATGTATTTTGGCTCTATTTGCAATAGTAGTTGCCATATTTAAGGATTTTTTATATCTCTCCAACATTGACCATCATCCACCACTGCTACCTTCAATGTTTGAACATTTAGAGATATCTTTTAAATTTGTGTCATAGTTACTCCATTGCATTGCAAGTCCATTTATTTGTATTTTGGCTCTATTTGCAGTAGTAGTTGCCATATTTAAGGATTTTTTATATCTCCAACATTGACCATCATCCACCACTACTACCTTCAAACATTTAGAGATATCTTTTAACTTTATTCTTTCAATCTGTTGGACAGAATGGAATATGATGCACCTTTGTATTTTGTCTGTATTTATTACCGATTTACTATTAATGATTATACATAGTATAGTTTTTGAATGGGGACTTTTGCAAGTATAGAATGGATCGTGGAATACCATCAAAGCAGACCAGGCTTGGAAGTATTGCAACATCAAATTGATGATTTTATAACTGCTCATGAAGAAAAACTAGAAGAGGTAAATTTTTTTACGAACATTCATGAAGTGATAATAGAATGATTAAACGCATTTGTCATATTAATTTATACTGTTCTGTGGCTAAATGGAAGTGTAAACCTTTTCCTCTGGACATAATTATATAATGGATGAGTTTTGTTTATATTATATAAAATTAACGTTGGCTATTATCGTATTCAATTGGAGCTTCATTTCCATGGCTTTAAAAAATAACTTCATTACCAAAAGTGGGCTTTAACATATGAATCCCAGTTATAATTGTCTCATTTTTTAGAGTTCTGTTGCCTCCATATGTTGTGCATGACCTCCATGTGTGGCACATAAGGTGATGCTTCCAGTTGATGAAGCTTGTAGTTTTTTAGCATGGTATTTGGTCCTGGAAGGGTGTTAGGATTTTTTGTTTCATTTTGATGTTGACTTTGTGGAGTGTACCATTTGGATAATTTCTTTCTTTTAGGTCTCTCATCCGTTGTCTCGTACCATTTGGCTTTCTGCTTACATGTGTGCAATACTACTTGTCAAGAGAGAAAGATGCAATCATGAAAGGAAATAATTCACAATTGAAATGATAGCATTGATGTGGCTAGCCTACAGGCAATGTTTTCATCACACCCTTCTTGAGTAATGCTAGTAACCTTAATTACTTAAAACTAGTGATAATTCTGATAAAATATATTGCTGTTGGCTAAATGAACCATATTCTTACGGTTCGTTGCTAATAATAATTTAAAGAATAGAATTTTGGAATACCAGTCCTGTTTGAATTTATAAAAATTGTATTTAAATAGGGTAGTTGAACGGACAAACTAGATTCTTAGATTTCAAAAAACCAAGTTGGTTTTATGCTAGGTAGGTCAACCCTGGAAATAATATACCTTTTAAGAGTAAAATCGGATACATACTGAAAGAAGCAAATAGATCAATCTGAGGCTTTGATTGAATTGGAAAAGGCCTATGATGCTAAGAGAAGTCTAGCAGAAGTATCTAGTGGAAAACAGAGTTCGTATTGCTTATTAGCAAGTAATCAAATTTGTTGATGCTGGGGATTACCGCTATATTAGAATACATGGTGAGGTAATTGAGGGTTTCCTTATCATTATAGGTTTACGCCAACGATCTACTTTGAGCCCTTATCCTCTTATCTTGTTTTAGAATATGTTTATTGAACACATTCCAAAGTGTCACCATGTATTTGTTACGATATAAGGAGAAGAAGTTTATTAAGATAATTAGAGTATAAGTGGGTTAGTTGGTTGGTTCGACGGGTTGGGTTAATTAGATATAATATATAAA
This sequence comes from Vigna radiata var. radiata, assembly GCF_000741045.1. Taxonomy (NCBI): domain Eukaryota; kingdom Viridiplantae; phylum Streptophyta; class Magnoliopsida; order Fabales; family Fabaceae; genus Vigna; species Vigna radiata. The sequence continues at coordinate 20,201,824 of NC_028354.1, read as the reverse complement.
CATGAAAGAAGGATTGAAGAGATTCAGATTTGTTACTGTAAATTGAGTATTGGCTCTATGATAAAGGATCCTTTGTGAAAGAGTCATGCCCCAGTTACAATAAAAAAAATATGAATCTCTCCTATCCTTCTTCCCCTATTTATAAATTATATATAATATATAATTTTCCCCTATAACCAACTAAGTAACTCGTTGATATTCTAAATATCTCAATAAACTCTTTTTTATCCTAACAGTATGCTTTTGAAAATGGTTTCATTTAATGTTATCATGCAAGTAGAGATCAATTAAAGTTAACCAGAGTAGTGGAGAAAATCTTTGAAACACATTTCTGATTAAGTAACAAAATGAAGCATGTAGAATAGAACACTATTTCTAGTTTAGATGTCAAAATTGGAGACATCATTCGATTCCACCAGTCTCAATATGTTGGATCGTTTATATAATATAATTGGACTTCAAATTGGGGTGAATGAAATGACGAAGTGCCTTAGTAGTTATTTGTGATTCAAAAATGTTTCTGAAGCGTAATGAAAATTTTACTATACAGATCAAGATCTGGGATATTTTATTGTCTTATTTGTTGAGTAAGTGGTAAAGGGCCAACAAGAGAAGTTCGTGTTAGTGTTGTTGCAGACTTGAGGATGTTGTGGTTGTGATGAGTAAGTGAGCATTAAAGACTCGGTAGAATCAATAATGGATATATTATATAGAAAGCTAGTTGAGGAAAAAAAGGTAAAATATTGCTTAAAGTGGTTTGATTGCAGTAAAAGCGGATAGAAGTCTCAATAAGGAGAGTGTCTCATATGCAAGATAGCCCCTTTAGTTAGAGGTGGAAAAACAAAAAAACTTAGGAAAAATCATTCATAAAGACTTAAATCTAGATGGAATTTTGAGGTTTTGGTTTGTGATGAAACACAATGGTGCCATTGCATGTGTTGGATTTGAATTGCATTTGCAGTATCTGACTGAAATGAGTACTATGTGCATGTGACTAATTCTCCATTTTTGAATTCCTTAAATGTTCATGTTTTTATTTTCAGAACGTATGAATGCTCCCACATATTTTGGTCTTTAATTTTGTTGTACATGGGATGATTTATGCAGGAAAGAAAAGAAAAAGAAGCCCTTGCTGCAGACGGGGGCTGGACGGTTGTTGTACACCATAAAGGTAGAAAGAAAACTACCGATTCTGAAACTGGAATTGCAGTAGGTTCGGTTGCTCAAGCAGCCGTGGAAAATAAAATGGCCAAAAAGAAACGTAAAGAAGTTGGTCTAGATTTCTACAGATTTCAAAAAAGAGAAGCACAGAGAAATGGTATTATTTCTTTTTTTTTTGAAATTGACCTAAATGTTGATTACGGAGCTTTCTATCAAAGTTTGATAAAATTATTTCAGAAGCTGGTGTCATTTGCTTTTCTTTTGTTTCTAATGAATACCTTAATGTGTAAGAAGAAAACCGTAATGATTTCCATTTCTATTCCCATTCTTGATTATTTATTTGACTTTCCTAACTTCTGTTGTGCGGAAGAGTCACAGCTCATCTTGGTTCATAAAATGAATGTCTTGTTGCTGTGGGTTGGACTCCCTTAAGGAATATTTGATTTTATGTTGAAGTCTCGTGCTTTATACCATGTATTGTATCATTCCATACTGCTGTTGTGTTCAAGATTTTAAACCCATTTTGCTGCCAATTCAAGATTTTATTCACAAATGACTGTCAGGAAAGAATATTTCTGGATATTCATGAAATGGATCTCATGTTGCTATTGGTTGGAAGTGTTTAAGGAATTATATGATTTTATGTAAATGTATCATGCTTTATACCTCATTTTGTTTCTTAGCTCTAGTTGTCTAGAATAGTAACTCTCTAAATCGATTGTGATTACATTTTTGTTATTGTTGGTGGTCAAAGTGAGATAAAGATAAACCCTTTTTATTTTGTTTGCAGAGATCATGACACTTCAGAGCAAATTTGAGGAGGATAAAAAACGTCTGCAGCAGATGAGAGCTGCAAGAAAATTTAGGCCTTATTGATCAATGTTTTTAGCGCAGAACAAGGTTCACGGTAGTTTTTATGGGGAATATGGGGTAGTTATGGAGTCTTGAAGTTGAATTGTCCTATAGCTCTCAAATTAAAAAAAAAAAAGGTTCATTTATCATTCCAATTTTGTCAAACTTATTGTACATTAATGTAGGTTATTTTATTTCGAGTTTCATGTCTTTGCAGGGGGCAATGCGATCCCTTTAGAATTCATTTTGGTTTTTTGGCAGCATTGCTATTATCTTCACAATTTGTCTATTTTTAAGATTGTCATTTACATGCAAATTCAAGATGCTAAAACTCAGAACAACTATCATTTATCTATTGTGTATCTTATTCATTTTTCTTTTTTACTCCAGTTGAATTTGCTTCTATTTTCAGCTTAACTTCTGTCTAGTGGAGTTAACCATGATAGAAAGGAAGATTATGTTATTATCTTAGACTTTCTTTGATGTTACAATTATGGAGGAATGGAAAGAAGGGTGTTTATATTTGGAGGTTATTGAATTCTTCCGTTATTACAAGGTGACAGGGAAAAAGATAGATAAAAAAACATAAACAATTTTTGTGCAGTAGCACTATAGTCATTAAAAATGTTTAAAAAGTCACCATAACTAATTTTATCGAAATTTTATTTCCCTTATTCACAAACTTGAGTGAAAAAGGAAATAAAAATCATTTGATATATATGTACTTTTTTTCTTCTCCTCTGACAAACATAAGTCTCTTTCATTCTTTATAAAATAAAAAAATTAATAGTTTAAGTATAGAATTATAGTGAATCAAACTGAGAGAAGCGTATTGACAGCTTAGAATGTGTAGTTGATAGGTAATTAATTCATCATTATTGTCCCTCACTTCTGCATTCTCTGTATCCAATCCAACTTATAGAATCGAGAAGGAATCTAACATATCACAATACAAGGCTATGATATCACACTGACACTGTTGTTGATACGAGCATGTCGTGTCACAACTACGATATTCACCTCAATCAATTACAGTATCAACTCATGCACTGTTTTGTTGTTCAGCAACAACCTCGACAACACATTACATGTCTTTCGTTACGTGTGAGGCTGCCACTATAACATTTCATGGCTTCCGTGTATCTATCAAGTTCTTCACCAATACAGGGACCCACATTCCATTTTCTTCTTTTTCTTTTCTTTCAAACCTTGCATGCATGCTTCTCAGCTCTTATTCTCCATCACAGTTTTTTTACTTGTGTGCACTTTTCATTGATTATATATATATATATATATATATATATATATATATATATATATATATATATATATATATATATATATATATATATATTGATCGTGCGTGACAGTGGCAAAAGACGTCACCAACCAAATCGGAGCAGAAATGCGGTTGTCTCTATGTAATCACTCACATCATCACACATCCCCAGAGAAAAACTGTTTGTCAGTCTAGTTTTTTTCATTACACTAAAATAGAAACCAAGATAACATATAATTATACTTTTCAATTTAGAAAAAAAAAACTCATTATTTTTGTCCCGATAGCATGTATATATATATAGACATTCATTTGATATATTTAACAAAGATAAAATGATGTTAAAAAAAATTATAGTTTTTAAAAAAAGAATAAAGTAAAAAATAAAAGGAATAATATCAAATTAATGTAAAAAAAATTATGTTTGTCAAAATATATTTTTTTTTTCTTATTAAACATTGAAATTGGTTTGAATTTTAAATTTTAATATAATTTGGAAGTAAAGGGATCTTACTTCCCACTGGATTACATCAATGACCTGTAATCATGTAATCAATATGTTTAATTATTAGATGCATATTTGCTTAATTTTTTAGATATTTAAAATGACTTAGAAGGACCATTGTTTTATATTATCCAAAGTAAACCAAACACGTGCAAATGAATCACGAGTTAATCTTCTTGAAACTTATTAAAAAAACTAATCGTGTTAGATTCCACTTTTAAATCATGAGAGAAAGTCATTAAATTGGTGAAGAGAGAGTTAAAGAGAAAGTATGAAATTACTGTCATTGGTATATCTTTGGTGTCCAATTATTCACAAATTACAATGCCACACTCACACACAACCAAAACAATACGCCAACGAAAGATCAAACAAAATCATGTGATCCAACTTTCTAATTGTGAGACTCAAGATCAACCACCTCAACATTTTTAATATTTGTTAGAGATTTTACTTCCACTAAAGATAAAAAAACAAGTTAATTGTTTATAAGTATGAATATCTCATTTTATTTTGAAAGTTTCATATTGACTAAAAATAAGATCATTTTAAAGTGTATAAGTGGATGTAAACCTCATTTTACAAACCAGTTTTGTAAGGTTAAATTAGATTTAAAATCCACTTCTTAATATGACATTGTTTCATCCGCTATCAGGTCATTATCGGACTACTCATTAATGTTTAGTTTCACGTTCGATATGTATATACCTCAATTTGGAAGTCTCAAATCGACTAAAGTTAAGGTCAACTTCACCTTATAAACCGGTTTTATAGGATTGAGTTAGACTTAAATCCACTTCTTAACATTTTACAAGCTAATATGATAAGATCGAGTAAGATTTAAAATTAACCTAATAAACATGAGGTGCAAGAAAGTTTCCTTGACATGCAAGTGGTAGAAAGATTATTAGCTGTATGTGGAAACATTGGAAGAGAGACAATTTTTTTTCTCAATGGTCCAAAATCATTTGAAATAATATCTAATAGAGTAGAATTATAAGGGTAGCCTACCCTTCACAACCACACTAATTAATGAAGTTAGCAAAAGCTTAGTAATAGGAGTAAACTGGAATTAGTTATAAGAGAATAGAGAGTAATGGATGTTATACAAAAGAACCTAACCAAGATGTAAAGTAGACAAAAAAGAAGACTCACCGAAGAAAGTAATAGAGTGCATGAAAGTGACATTACATACTGTGGGCAATGACCCAGTCAGAAGAGTAAAGAAAGCAGAGATTTTAGTTGGATATTGAGGAGGAGAAAGTGTAATAAACCAAGTTGCCTGTTCTTATCAAGGACCATATTTATAACAATTTATAATCATAATTTAATACTACTTACTTGCCAAATGTGCATAACTTCATTCATCATCACTTATAAATGCATTTCAATTCCTATCAATTGGTTATTATATTTACCAGTTCTTGCTTTGCATACTTTCTCAATCAATTAAAAAATCTTCATTCATTACTGAAACTGTTTTTGTTTAATCTTTGAAGTATAATATATATTTTTTTAACAACAAATGCTAATTGTTAAGTATTTTTCAATGAAAAGAGTTGAATTCGTAACCTTTCTTAATTTTTTTTATAAACTCAACAAATTAACTTATATGTATAAAGTATTAATGGAGAGAATTGAATCATAATCTCATCTTTGTTTCCAACTATAATTCAGTTTAAAGAATCTGTTAATTGAATTGGCATTTGTTAATTTAATATGTGGATTAACAAAAAATGTTTAACCCATTTACTAAAGGTTTTTTACATTGATTGAATAAGCAATCTCAGTTTTAAAGGCTTTCTATATTAATTAAATTACTACATGCGGGTTAAAAAGTTTTTATTTCAGATTGTCTCATCGGACTTTTTAATATGAAAAATATAATATCAATAAATAAAATTAAAGTAATTAAATAAAACTATAAAAAATATATAAAAAGTTTAAGTAATTTTTTTATGGTTGTTGGATGGTGATATTTCACTTTGGTTTAGAGTGAAATTATAGATTAGATAAACCCTAAAAATGTTTCTAGGTGACTTAAGATGGAAATTATGGTACTATTTTTGACAAAAAGATTTTTATTAAGCAATTCATATCTAGATTTTAAAATGGTTTAAAATGAGTAAGGTTTTAGTGCAACTTCATAAAAAAGTTTGTTCAAAATACCGAACAAGTTGTAGATTTTGTTGAAAAACCTATGTACATGTTCAAATTCTATATCTAATATAAATATGGAACAAGAAGTTTTTACGGAAAAAAAAAATACTATTATCTCCACCGTTAATGAATAAAATGTGGTTGATAAAACTTCATATACAAATAAAAATTAAACAAGGTTATACAAATATCTATACTAAAATTAATTTGTTTTTATTTAAATATTTATGAGTGCGTTGTATATGACTGAATATTTCTCGACTACATTAATATATTGTCGTAGGACGATATGACACAATACAATCACATACGTTCTAAGTGTTTACATCTAAGCATGTTCAATTAATATGGTATGTGACTACTACTAAACGGTGTGATCGATTATCACTGAATTTATCAGAACTAATTATGTATCAACTACTAAGTAAAATATGATCAAACAAAGTAAATGAACTATTAAGCCCAAACTTAGATCCATCTATGTAAGGATCCGTAAATATAATAAATTATATTATAAATAGCATAATCATTAAAGTATTTTATTTATGTTTTCATTAATTACACATTTAATACTAAAATGAGAGATTGACTTGAGCATAGAGTGTCTTCTTAGACACAACCTTTATTCATATTATGAAGAATGAATACTCACCAAGAAGAGGACCACTACTTTATATATTAAATATTAAAGACATTTATGGAGTTGGTCTTTAATTACATAGTATTTTTTTCAACTTCGTAACAACAATTATATAATATTAATTTGGGTGGAAGGTGAAGAATTAAAAAAATGATATAAGAGTTGTAAAATAATCTTACCTTTTACTACCTATAATTTTTAACGACTGTAATCAAGTTAAAAGTGTAGTAAGATTAAGATGTTTAGTGTTTTCTTTAAATGATTAAGAAATGTATTTCAATCTTAATGTAATAATACCTTCTCGCTTCTTTACCAGAATAAATATACTAAAGTTAGGATAATTACGTGTTAATGAAATTAACGCAAAGATGATTTATATAATACCTCCTTAAGTAGTACATATATTCATAAAAATGTTGTAATGTTACACAATAAAGAATTTACAAAATTATTATTATTTTAGAAAGAAAATATATATATGATGCTTAGAGAAAATGTCTAAATTTAGATTAGAGATTAAAAATACTTAAATATACCCTTGTATTACTAGCTAGGTTTCAAACAAGTAATACTATAATTAACACAAAAAAACCTTTTGAGAAAAAAGAAGATATTTTTAGATAAAAAAAATGTGCAAGGTTGAATAGTAGTTCTTCTTAAATATATATTTATTTATGTTCTTGTGATGGGTTTAGGGTTTCTTACAAGATACGAAAATATGACTAAAAGACTGTATTACTTGTAGAATGTCTATGATCATAGAATATCTAACAACACCTATAACAGCTCAACATATCATTGAATTGCAATTACAATTTTCAACTAACCAAAAACACTTGTCAATCACTTCTATGTAGCTTAACTGCACATATTATAATGATGAATGTAATAAAATAGAAATAAAAAAGTATGCAATTATTTAACTTCATTACTATATATACAACTTTAAATGCAATTCAACTCCTTTCTAATTTTAAAAATCTAACATTTGAACAAATAGAGTAGGCCGTTTAGATGTCTATTTTCCTAATATACTAATCTTTTAATTTAAAAAGAAGAAAAGATGTATTAATTAATTGTTTTTAAACTTAAACATGAAATAATTACCGTGTTTTATGATTGTAGTTCGATGTAATTAAGAAAACTAGAGAGAGAAAGAAAAGGGTGGTGAAAAATTGCATTGCATGATTACTTCTGCCGCTGTTACGGAAACACCATGGCGTGTTCCCCTGTCGTTTTAGTAACCTGCTAAAGGTACAAAATTTAGGGTTTTTTTTTTTTTCATTTCAAAAATATTTCAGTAAATTTCTACAATATTAATTAATTAATTTTAATTTTAGACATATTTTTAAACGATTATCGTAAAAGTTAACAATTTTAACATTTTTTTTCAATTTATAATTAGATTTTTGTAGTCTTTTTCTTATTAATGTATTTAATTGAATTATTTATTTAATATCTGACATGTATTTATCTTTGCTAGTGTACCATATTTTTCAAATTATTCTTCATTAACTCAATAAATAACAAAAATGCAGTTGATTAAAATTGAATTGAATTAAACGTCAAAAGTACGGAAACTAGGAATCTCTCTACCTTCCAAGTTCTAACATATCTAAATCTTTTAGAAATTAACCTCTGCTTCAACCAACAAGAAGATAAAAAATTTCAAAACAATAATTATTATCTAAATAAAGGAGTGGCATCTAATATAATCAGAATCATAGAGTAAATTAATTAAAAAATAGGTTGATATAATTAATTAATGATGATGTAAGTGTGTATTAAAAATAGGATGGATTTAACAGATGAAAGGGACAGTCCTTTTGACATTATATGTAAACAACCTAAATGTAATTTACAGTTTATGGATTTGGTTTTAGATGACAGTGAGGAGACCCTAAAGCTGTGTATTGAATAAAATGCATAATTGCCTGCATAATAAAATTGGTGTGTCTATGATTGAGTACCAAATGGAGTACAAACTGATGCGTTGGCATCTTTCTGGTTTTGTTTGTATGTAGGTGCGGCAATAGCTATGTTATTCTGCATAATTTTATCATTTTTTTTTCTGCATAATTTTATCATTTCTTCTGCATAATTTAACATTTAAAAGTGGTTAACCACTTTCAAGTTTGAACTGAAGCCGGCTTTTAGCTCACAACACAACACTCTCTGCACGACCCTTCATCAGCCTCACCAAAAAGTTTAAATCTTTGCTACACTTCAAACAAAAACCAGAAGGGATATCCCCTTTTAGCCATCCCTCTGATCCCGTTTTGTCCACTTTGGACCACTCAGTAAAGTTGCAAACTCAACATCCTCCTACCTTTATTAATAATTCAAACCCCTCTTTATGGCATTCTTTTTCATTTCAGTCTTAGATGCTTCTTTTATTGCATTCCTTGTTAGGTTTGAATCAATCAAATTCACTGCTCTGCTAACTTTTCGAACCATTTAAATCCTCTGCTGTACTCTCGTGTTTCTCTTATATCAAACCCTTTTCTTTTTCTTTTATTCTTTGAGCCTTCTTCCAACTTCCAAACTTTTCAACCAAATGGCAGTTGATCTTTGCTCAGAAAACTGTGGAGTTTCTTCCTCTTCTGTGAGTCCAAGAATCTCATTCTCACACGATTTTTCCCACTCTGATGTCATTCCTGTTGAGCAACTCCCTTTTAGATCAAACTCCTCTGGTTTGAATTCCGGCATTGATTTTGATTTTTACGTGAGTGAGAGCTTTGAGCTGGAGTCATCTTCGGCTGACGAGCTTTTCTCACATGGGAGGATCCTTCCCACTGAGGTCAAGAGAAAGAACGTTCCTGCAAAGCAAACGAGCCAATTAGCACCAAAAAATAACCCTCCATTGCCTCCTCCTTATGCTGCTCCACCTACCTGTAAAAGCTCAAAGAAAGAGAACCCAAAAGAAAGCAAGTGTTTGAACGATGAAGTGTACGAGAAGCAAAGTTCCAAATCCTTTTGGATCTTCAAAAGAAGTAGCAGCTGTGGAAATGGACACAGAAGGAGCTTTTGTCCTTTGCCGCTTCTATCAAGAAGCAATTCAACCGGATCATCAACCCCAAATGTTAAAAGGAATCCACTTTCAAAGGAGGGTGGTGTCAACATTAGGCCAAATTCACAGAAACATTCTTCCACAAGGTTGGCTCACTCCTACGTACCAAACGGTTATTATCAAAAGCCTCCATTGAATTACAAGAGTCATCATGGATCCTATGGTAGCAGTGTTAGAGTGAATCCTGTTCTGAATGTTCCTCCTGCAAACCTATTCGGTTTGGCTTCAATCTTCTCCAGCAATAGAGACAAGAGCAAGAGGCAGCTTTAGTGGGGTCTGTCTTCTTTTTCCATGTACTTCTTAGGTTTACCAGTTACCATGTGAACTAGAAAAACGAGGTATAGGTAAAACTTTGAATGGTGAATGGTTTGCATCGTGAAGACAAAGTGGTACAAAGAGATGCGTGTGAAGGTGATGGACAAGAATGATATAATGCAAGCACATGTTTTGGGGCACAAAATGACAGGTAACTGTTGTTTTCGTGCCTGTACCTTGCTTCTTGTTCTTGTTCCTCTACTTTTGTTCTTTGGACTATGTGTAAATACATTGACTTTCATTTTAGTATCTCTTCTTCCTTTCTTACTCTGCATCTCTCTTTCTCTACATCAATAAGAGCCTAAATGGAAAAACTAATCATGCATTGTCTCTTTCATTCACGTTACATTTTATAAAATTTATGTTCCAAGTAAATCTATGTTCAAAACCCAATCTTATTATTGACCTGTATTTGGATAAAAATATCAGCTTTAACCTCCTTCATCTTGAAACTAACGTCAACCAAAATCAATACTTCTTTCAAATGTTGGCTCAAATGAACACAAGGGTGTGTGAGAAGACCTTGAAGTGTTTCTCTTCTGCATTCTGTTGCCGTTGCATGGCTTCATTTTCAACAATAATGCTTTCTGACTGATTTTTATAGTTCCTTCTACACGCAGAAGTAAAGTACTTGTTTGCATATGAATAGCAGTTCAACACAACAGATCATTGCACACCACACCACATTAATTTGGTTCTCTGCAAAGCCTGTTTTGGTCTGCCTCTGCATAAGTTGGTGAAGAATTGCGATTCTCTGAAGCTAGCACTTTTGTTAATCCCAAAATTCAGAAAACCATAAATCGTTGATTTCTAAATCACTAGCTTTTGCTTAATCAAGAAACGGTAATTTTCTGGTTAACCAAGAAGTTTATGCACCTGTTATCTTACACGACTACGATATTTTAGTAATTTTTCTTAACAATTTTTTGATTGAAACAGATTAATTATAAATTACTATGTAAGTATTGTAAAAAGGTTATAAAAAAATTGTTAAAGAATATTTTTTTTTCTATTTTATAAGATATCGTGACTTTATGGTTAATATGATTAATCTTAAAAGATGGTATGATTGTAAAATTAGGAAATGTGGGGAAAAAGTGTAGTAAGAAATGGAGGTTAGGTCTAAGGTGTGGCAGTAGTCTCATAGCTTAAAGTTTAATGCTTGTGGAAAGATCAACATGACTAATTCCCTATTGGATGCTTTTTGGGTGGCTTCAAATAAGTCAAATTGAACTTCAATTCCCAACAAAATAAGGGATTACTTCATCTTAAAAAAGTACTACCTTGAACTTGAAGAACTAACTACACAAACATCCTTCCAAGGAAATCTTCAACTATAGATTTTAATGAAAAAAAAAAGGAAAATTGAAAAATCCTCCAACTAATTTTCTTTTAAAGAAAGGATAACTACGTAAAAAAAAAAAAGTAAGTAATTTAGTAAAGGAAAAAGTCTCTTTAACAACTCTATTTTGACAACTTTTTGACAACACATACGTGGCAGTCTATGATTCGTTCGTTTCAAATATTTTTTTAAACATAAATTTAAACAAACCAATAAAATAATTACACGTGTCCTGTTATCAAAAAATTGTTAAAAAAAAGTTGTCAAAATATCATTATCCTTTAATAAATTTTGATGTAGTGAGGAATGAGTAGATCTGTGGAGTGTCTGTATCTCATTGATTTTGTTGAGACAGAAGTTGGAAAAGGCAAGAAAACCCTTGAAACATAGTTGTAAAGAAAAGTTGATAGATGAAGGCATTGGAAATGGAATAAAGAAGCATGAAAATGGACAAATAGAAAAGATGTGAATGGGCATCATTTTTATCCTTTCCTTGCAAGGACGATTTCCATCACTAACATCTGCATTCCTCAAACTGCTTCAAAAGTTTGTTCAATATATTCATTCAACAACGTGCTTTCAATCAACTAGGTACCTTTCTTTTACAAAGTCACTTTTACCATGTACTTTCTTTAGTAACTATTATTTCACATACTTAAATTTTTTTTACGTATATTTAATATTATTCTTATTTATTTTTCATTCTTATTTTTAATAATATAAAAGTGTGTTATGATACCATTATTTTTCATCAAACTCTACGATTACATTCTCTTTTATAAAAACATTACAACTTAAAACATCATTTTTCAATATTAAATCTAAAGTTTGGATAAGTTTGTTCACCAAATTAAAATTTATTTAAGTTTTGAACTTATGTATCCTTACGAATTCATATTTTCCTTTCTTAAATTTGAGATATTTACTTTATATTTGAAATGCTAGTATGAAATACAATTTAACATAATTTAATACAAAAGTTATATATAATGATAAGTTGTTATTATTATTTTCATTAGAAAAGTATTAAATGCTAAAAATATCACTGTCGTTATTGGTTATTGATAATGAGAAAGTAAAAATTATAGAAAAATATGACTATTATTCTAACACGATTTTAATGTAGTTAAGTAAATAGCATGAGCTAAAATAATTCGTGATATAAAAGTTAAATTTTAAGTATTTAAAATTGAATTAAAATTTAAAAATTTAAATTTAGAAAAAGTAAAAAAGATAAATAATAGAAAATTAAAAGTTAATGTATATATAATAAGAGAAGGATGATTGATGTTTATGGAAAAGTTGGGAAAGGATTGGTAGCGGTGGAGGGTATAAGTCATATCAGATTTGTTGAGAAAGTTGATTTCGAAAAGAAGTAAAAGAAATGAACGGTGGATATCAATTGCACACACTTTCTTGCCAACAACCCATCACTCATCTTAGACTTTCAAATCAATAATGCAATCACATACATCGACGGTGGATATCACATCTTATATAAACACTACTTTCAAACAAACTTTATTCATAAATAAATTCAATTTTATTTTTTAATTATAATACGAATTAAAAACAGTTCTTAATGAAATAATGTTTACATTTACAAGAGATTTGACTTATTTATTTAACTCCCTCGTATTTTTATTTAATTGAGAAAAACCTAAATTGAACCAATACGTTAGAAAAAATAAAATCACATACCAATTTCAAACATTTCTAAAATTCAACTTATTCTTATAATATCTTTTGTAACATCTTAACAAATTAAAAATGTTCCACTACAATGTTCCTATATATAAATTTCTTATTCCAATCATTTAAAATCAAAAGAATGAGTCAAAAGTTCAGTATGACATTCAATTCTATTGAATCCACACTAGATTACATATCATGATTCATAAACTAACTTCAAATCCTTCGCTTCATTTTCAAAACTCAATAAATAAATATATATATATATATATATATATATATATATATACAAAAATATATATTTTAATTATAATATATTTGACCACTTCAAATTTTTATAGATTTATAAATGTTTCTGTTAGGCTTAAATTCTGAGTTGACAAAATACATGATAATCTTAAAAATGTCTTTTTCAAATGGATCAATTCAAATATAGGAAAATTCTTTTGAAAAAAACTATATAATGTTTAAGAAAATAAGAGTTTTTTTTTTTTAAATCTGTTTAATGTATGAGTGAAAGTACGAAAAATTAAATTAGAAAGATATAACAATTGTGATTAAACATATTGATAATAATAATAAATAATCATCTCATAAAATATGTTTACAACGGCTATATACATTAAATTACTTATTCATTAGTGAAAACTATCAAACTTTAATTAAAATATTTTTTTTAGTAAGATACAATAAATAAAATTTTAATATCCTTGAAAATCTAACACTTGTACAAATATTTCATCAAAAACAGTTCGTCATAAATATTTTTATAACAATATTTACAATAAGTTGTTAAATATATTTTTTTCTGTTGTCTATATGTTTCTCATTTCAAGAAATAGTTAGTAAAGGATTCAAAAACACCACAAATATAAAGATTTTGAACAATATAATTAAACTCAAATAACAATAATAAATCAATTGAAATAATATTTTTCTCACCTAACATGGTCAGATTTAATCTTAAAAGAATGATAATGAAAGTGAGAGATTTAGAGATATGTAGGAGAAGAAAAAACTAAAAAGAGAAACTTTGATAAACTAGAAGAAAAAAAAAAAGAAAGAAAAATAATAAATGAGCCTGTGGGCTTTACCCAAATAACTTTCTTCTCTTTTCACCTTTTCCACTTGTTTTATTTTTATTTTGTGTTATTTTTAACGACAATATTAAAAAATATTACATATTAATAATTTAAATTCAATATTTTTTTAAAAATTAAAAAAAAAAATAAAAATAAAAATATTTTTCATTTTTCTCTGGCAAATCGATTTCTATTTTAGTTATATTCTTTATCTAATTCTTTTTTGTCAAATGACTTTTTTTTATCGTTTGTTATTTATTTTCTCACAAATCTTTTTAATCAAACAATATTTATTCTCCTTCCATTCCTCTTTTTTCTCTCCTTATTTATTTTATATTTAACAAATATATAATTCATGTATAAATTTATGTATAGAGATAATAATATTATTTAACTATTATTGTTATATTATATTTTAAATTAACTTATTCATTGTGCTATATTTTGAATTCAAATAAAATAAATATGCTTTGTTTGCAAAGTACAAATATATATTGAGAGAGTTTTTATTTTTATGATTTTGTTCAATTTTATAAAATTCAATAAAGATACACATAATTATTTGTTAAAATTCATACAGCCAATACCTTTCAACCAATAGAAGGATGAATCGCTTTTAAAAAAAAAAAATTGGTTCTTTAATTATTATAAAATAATATTGAAAACTTTCTTTTAATCAATTAATAAGATTAGTATATGATGAGTTATTAAGATCAAGATTAATCATAAAGAAAGCTAAAAAATCTTAAGACACAGGATTTTCGTTTTTACATTTGTTTGATTATTAAGAATTCACGTCTATTTTTTCCAACAACTTTATAACTATACTTACATAATCCTAAAAACAATATATAAACAAAACCTTAAAAAAATACTTCACACAATCTTACAAAGAATAAATGATGTTTCATACAATCATTACAATCTTCTACGTAAAGGTGGATTACAACACAAATAACATGACAAATATACAAAAAAAGATATATATAGATATAATACATATGAAGATTACAATAAACACTTATTGTCCAGAAAAAACTCTTTTTTAAATACAAATGTTTTTTTTTTCAAAGATAAAATACTTAAAACTCTCTCAATTTAGTTGATCTCATGATATCAAAGTGTTGGAATAAAATGAGAAAAGATGCACGATTTAAAGAAAAACTAAGTAATCGTTAAAATTAATCAATTGTATTATTGACTTAATCAATTAATAATATGCTTTAACCACATAATTTTTTAAAATTTAATAGATTAATCAATTATTTAAGGAACTTAATCAATTAAAATTATCAAACTTTTCATTTATCCTTTGAATTTGATTAATAATGTGATAAATTAAGACTGATAATTATCTTATTAAGATTGATTAAAAGTATTTTGTTTTTATTTTTTTTTTTACTTTACAAACAGTTAAAAGAGACACTAAACCTAAACCTAATGTTGATCTATTTAAACAAACACCTCTCATAACATTTAAATATCATAAAAAACAATTAATCAAATATTTTTTTTGACATAATAACATTATTTTTATAACAAATAAATTTATTTAGATATAAAATTTTCTTTATATTTAAATAAAATATATCTATAATTATTTTAAAATGAAATAAATTTTTTCTATGTTAAATTAAAACACATTGATTTAGATAAAGAAAAGAAAAAAAGTTTTGGTTTTCTAGAGCTTGGAGTGGTGTGATATTAGTGGAAACTTTTTTAGACCATTAACTTTGTTATTTTAAAATTTTTCAACTTCGATCTTATCTTACTAACTTTCTTTTATATACATATTAAAAGCTGAATACGAATTTAGAATGCCTATAAAATTTTTCAAGTGAAAATATTAGTAAAAGTTAATTAATGTGAAGCATTTTATAGAATAGGAATATATTAAGTTAAAAAAAACAAATGTTAAAATATATTTTATTTATTTTATTTTTCAGTTTAATCTCTACTTTATTTCCAAACATTAATTTAGACTTGTAGCTAAAACTTTGTTATATAACGTTAGAAAACTACAATTCTTAAACTAATTATAATTTTTATATTAAATACTATTTTAAATATTAATAGTTTTTAATTTATAAATTAGTATTTAAATTAGACAATAAATAATAATTTTTAATCTATAAAATTGATTATTATTTAATAAACTTTTTCAGTGACAGACGTGGTGTATTTTTAAAGTTGAAAATATAAACAAAAATCTATTATCTCATATTAAAACATTTTAATTAATTAAAAATTCATATAGATATCTGTTATCGAAAAGATAAATAGCTCTCACGTTTTATAAAATTTGTCTCCTCAATTAGCTTATATGATATCAAATGCAAAATAATTTATTGTTTCCTCTAAAATTGGTAGCATTGTAACCTTTGGAAGAAAGATGTATATATATATATATATATATATATATATATATATATATATATATATATATATATATATATATATATATATATATATATATATATATATTTAAGTCATACTGTTCAAAATATATAGAATTATCTTTAACAACAAAATCTCTTGCAAAAATATTGATAATATTTATGTATTCAGGATTTAAATTGGTGAATATTAATAATATTACAAATACTTTGTTTTTCTTTTAGTCCACAAAATCAGTGAATTATAAGCAATGTATATGATGTGATGGCCAGACAAGCACATGACATGAAGTGTGTAATATGTCCCAGGGTGTTGGCAATGAAAAATATATAAATATAAAATATCAATGTTTTGATAATCATTTTTAACAATTTTTTAAAATAAGACATGTGTCATTATTTTATTGTCTCTTTTGAATTTATATTTAAAAAAATATTTAAAATAGATTAATGATAAATTACCACGTCATTAAAAAATTGTTAATACATAATTGTTAAAAGAATTTTTTTTTAAATATAAAATGAAAATGTTTAATTAATAATTTCATTTAATGATTAGAATTTTGATTTGTTTTAGTTATTACATTTTGTTTTTATTTAATTGATTTTTTTAAATCTCATTTAGTCTTTATTTTTGTAAAAAAGGAATAATGTGATTTATTAAATTAAATTAGTGTTAAGATGGTTTGGAAGTAATATATGTTAAAATTTGATTCTCTCAGTATCAAAATTTAAATTATATTTTACTCAAAAAAAATGTTATGTATTAAGATTAGAGAACTCTAAATAAAAGATGATAAGATTTTAACACCTAATATATATATATATATATATATATGATACTTTCAAACAAATATAAAAATCAAATCGAATAATTACAGTCACAATATCACAAACAAAATTACTTTTTACTTGGTATCAATAAAAAAAATTACTCTTTGATACTAAAAGGTTTAGAAAAAAAACAATGTATGTATCTATCTTATTTGATCCAAATTCTTGACACTAACAGCTCAGAAAGTGTTGTCACCCAAGTCTAAGACCAACTCCATGTTATATCTTATTCACATGCTCAGTACAACAGACACAGTACATAGAACTCTTCTGTCTCCATATTATGGCTAAGGATGTAACCATAATGTCAAGTTAATAACGATAATAACAGCAACAACTCACACCAAAAAATAAATTCATTCTAAATCAATAACTCCTCTCAAGTTTCATAATAATTACTGTCAGTGGATAGAAAAAAAAAACAAATTGTAGATTTTTTGTAAATAAATAAACAAATAAGTAAAAATGATTTTTAAAAATATAATATATTTTTGAATAAATGAGTTAAAAATCCATGAGAAATGATAAATGGGTTAAATAAGTTTTATAGAATAAAACATAAAAAATGAATTTTTAAGAATATTATTTAACAAATTATGAATAACTTGATAAGCTATTAATTATAAAGTAACTGAGAATTTATAAAAGTCATTAAAAATCTCTTTTGTGTTATCATGTAAAGAAAAAAAAAATAAAATCCAACGTGTACAAATATTCTTAGTCCATCTTTCATCTTGGGTCTTGCTTTTCACAATCATGATGTGGTCTTGTCTCATAAAAAAAAATTGTGATCCTGTCTCTCCTTATATCGACACAGTTTTATAAATTAGGATGGGTAACATCCATAATGTACTACTAATAAATGAATAATACAGTACATCTCCTCTTTTCTTATTCTTCCTCTTTCATTGCACTCATTTTTTATCTTTACATCCTAAACATATTTTGCTTGATAATTATAATGGATCAACAGTTAATAGATTGAGTAATTCATCATCTAACAACGAAGTTTCTTAAAATTTATATTAAATAAATATAAAAGTATATGAAGATATCATTATTCTATAAATTTATAGATGTTTTGTATCAATTGAAATAAGATCAATTTATAATATATAAAAGAATATAAATAGTATTATTTTATAAAATTAAATTAAATTTAAAGTAAATTTTTAACATAATATCAGAATCATCGTTAAGATCTATTCACTGTATTTTATTGTTTGATTACATCTTTCATTTTCTAATAGCTTTTTTTACACATAGATTCTAAAATAAAATATGTTGTGAGTTGGTGTTTCTATTGGATCTTATTCTGTTAAAGATTGAAACAAAATCTAGCGTAATCTATAACAGATTCTTGTGCAGTCTAAATCTAAGATGTAAAAGATAAATCTTGGAATCCAATTAGTATATAAGAACAGTTAAGAAGAAGGATGATTGGATTGGTCAGTCTATAAAACTTCACTTTCCGGCACGCTTCTTGTGACCACACTACTTTATTCACTACCACACACTACATTCGTATTCACAACACAATATTTACCTCTGTTACTGTTTTGCCCTTCTTTTAGACATGTGGGTCCACCACCAAAACTCACGTGTACACCTTGTTTTTTTTTTTTTTTTTTTATTCAATTCCACCTTTTACTTCATAATAGTTACCATATATAGCCAACAAACAATGCATTTCACTCACTGTCAACAATAATATATTTTATTTATTTTAACTGTTATAGATTCACATAATATGATGAATAGATTAATTTTATAAAATGCTTAGAAAGATTTTAACCCGAAAAGTGGAGCACATTGCACTCTGTGAGTAATAATAGGCAATAATAAGGGGAAAGAAGGAAAAAAAGTTTAGAATGATTAATGGATATCCTTTTCGAACTTTATGCCATTGCAAACTCTTCTGCTTCAATTTCTGTGTTTTAGTACATTGCTACTAAGGATAAATGCTCTTTCTTACTTATCAAAACTTATGTACATGCTTTTTTCTATTATATATAAATATATTATCATGTTACTTATGTCAGATTAATAATCACTAATATCTATATTGATACTTATAGATTATTGCCTTAAAGATTATTTTTAAAAATTTCTGATAGATTTGGATGGAAAGAAAGTGTAAAGCATATGTCATGACAGGTAAGAGCGAGTGGAAGAGGGCGCGTGAATTAGAAGCATGAAAAGCGATGAATAGACGCCCCCATAGCGCAGAATAGCAGAGAGACGTAGACCCAACGTTACCCAACAAACTAGAACACTGTTCCCTGTTGGTTGTCCCGATGACGCAAATATTAATATTTTTGGGTGTGTTGACCGATGCTTGCATGCGCATGGGTGTCCAGGTTGTCTCGTTCGTCTTATCCTATGCACCCATGACACACTCTCTTGTTTCCACGCGCCTCACTACCATAACCACAAGAAACTTACCTTAGCTTTGGTTTGCAGTGGCATTAGCAGCATTGGTGCTGCCTGTGATTTAAGTTGCCATGTAAAATGTATTATTGTTCTGGAAGGGTATTTGCCTCTTATTTTTTCTTTTTCTGTTTGCCTTGTGACGGTGTCGTTTTTTGCATCAAGAGTTGCTTTCTGCCTCAGTCTTTTCGTGGCTGTCACAGAGGTTCAGCAGAGTTGTTCCCATGTCTTTTGTGGATAACATTATTGTACCTTGTTTCCATAAGTGAGAGTCAGGTTTTGCAACTGGGTACCTAAAGGGAAGAGAAAGCTGCTTTCTTTTTTCCTCTTTTTTTGTTTTGTTTTCTTGGCCAGGGAATGTGAAGAAGTTCTTTTCTCACCGGTGTGAAAGAGAGAGAGAGAGAAAGACAGATTACCGAGAACTGAATGCGTTTTTTGGTTTTAACAATGTAGAGTAGAGTAGAGAAGAACAACATCGTTTGCTGAGGAAGGTGGTTTTGACTTTTGGTTCCATTAGTGTCGGTGGTTCTGGGGAGTGTTGCAGAAATGAATGATTCCGCGGCCAAGAATTTGGCTATCACGGAGAGGAAGGTGCAGCAGAAGCCGGGTGGTTGTGTCGGCATTTTCTTTCAGCTCATTGATTGGAAGAGGAAGCTCTCCAAGAAGAAGCTCTTCTCCAAGAAGCTTCTTCCTCCAGGTTAATTTCTTAGTAAATCTACGTTCATATGATGTAATAGTATTATTCAGTATGATATGAATTTGGCCTGAAATGTCACACATACGCATGAGGGATTGTTCTTGGTTTGTGGCGACTGATATATGTTCTTGTTGTTGAGTGTTTATCAGCTCGTGCGAAAAAGTTCAAGGGGGATGAAAAGATGCCAAATTCCAAGATTCACTTGGTAAGATTCTATGCTCGAGTGGTTGTATGGATTCTTCTTTTCTATTTTGTTTAGTGTTTGGTGTTTACTAATGTTTTGTCTGGGTATTGTGGCTATGTTCAATATGCAGATTGCTAATGAGAACAGTGGAGGTTTCCCAAGTGCTAATAAAAAAGGTGGGAATCATGGCGTAGATGTAGACCAGAAGAGTGAAATGCGAGTTCCGAGTCTGGTAGCCAGGTTGATGGGTCTAGAATCTATTCCGACTGCTCAGCGAGATAAGTCCAAGAAAGCCTTGTGTGGTGATGGGAAGAATGAGTCTTTGAGTGGTGACCATGGTGAGTTGGATCGGCAATGCATGGGTTTGGAAATGGGAGTTGTGAAGCATGATTCAAGACCTCAGAAGCTTCAGAAAACCGGGTCCTATGAGAGAAGGGCAGTGACTAGGTTTGGAGCTGATGCTTTCCAAATTAAGAGTGTATTATCACGAGGAAGAAAGTATCATCACCACCATCATCATCATCCAAAGCTTGCTTCTTCTTTGAAGAGTCCGAGAATTCCTTCCGGAAAGAGTGCTTCTCGAAGCTCTAGGTTAATAGGAGCAGCTACTAAAATTTTGGAACCTGGATTGCAAAGCAGAAGTAGGGCCAAAGGTTCTCTTGCATATCCTGCTTCCATGTACCCTCCCAAGACTGGTATTGTGACCAATGATGTGCAAAATCATTCTTGTTATGAAGCTGGCTCATGCAAGCAATTGATGGAGCAGACCTCTTGCAAAAACTGTGGTAATCTGCTTGACGTAGTTGACTGCAAGCTTGAGGTTGGGGGACAGCCACTGGATCCTCCACCTGTTGTTTCTGATGTGATCACAGCTTCCTCTATGGAATCATCAGAGAAGAAGGGAAAGTCATTAACTTCCCTTGGACATGACAGAGATGTAGTTCTTCTGAGAAGCCAGGAAAAGTTCATATCTCTTGATACTGAAGAGAAGGGGAAAAATAATGCACATAAGTCATGGAATGAGCCCACTGTTAGAAGGATGTCAATGCCCCATGATTGTCTACCTAAATGGAATTCATCTTGCCAACCATCAAGGACCCTGGAGGATGATGCATCTTCTTTTCGCTCAAAACACAAAACTCAAACACAAGAACAGATGTTAACCAGTGAAAGATATTCATCTGGATCTACAATGAGCGATATGCAAGTAAAAGGGGTATCATCATCTACGAGTGCTATGAATGGTGCTAAGGACTTTGTTTCTATGAATAGAAGTCTTACTGGTCGAACAAGGACAAGATCTCCTACCAAAGCCGACAGTTGTAGATTTGACCTAGAGAGAAAACCTTATAGTCGACAGCATAATTCTTTGTCTCACGTAAGAACATTAGAGAGAAAAAGAAGGATCCCAAATGCCACTCAACTAGAAGGCACAGGTTCTGTTTATTCAGTTGGTGCAAAACAGAGAAATCTCCATTCTAATGGATTGGGTGGCAAAAGAAGGGACTCCAATGCTTCCTCCTTGAACAATTCCATTATAAGAAATAAGCAAGTTGCTCAAGGAGAAAGAATTATTAAGGTTAAGGACAACAAGATCAATGATGTAGTGTCATTTACATTTAATTCTCCCTTGAAGCAAAAGATAGGAGTAACTGTTGACAGGGAAGAGACAAGCACTGACAATGAGAGTATTAAAAGGCCTAAACCATTGAGAGTTGATGCTTTAGGTGCCTTTCTAGAACAAAAATTGAAGGAATTAACCTCTCAAAGAGACGAAGAATTGGCTACAGGTGTTCCGCCTAAAAAATCAAGTGCCATGATTCTTCAAGAGCTGATATCTGCTTTAAGTTCAGAGCATTTGATCTGTCATGATGGTCATCATGTGTTTAATGAAAATGTTGGCTTGCATGTAAGTCTTCTCTGTCTATATTTCCTCACTGCTTCAAAATTTAATTCTCCTGTCATTTTGCATTTGTTATCAATCATCTTTTTGTAATATCCAGTTGCTCAATTTCATTGTGAATCTGTAGTCAATGTTATCTACGTGACTTGAGTCTAAGCAAGAAATATAGTTGTATGCACTGCAGCTTGAAATGCTTTTGTATCTTATTTATGCTTTTGTTTATGAGCTTTCTGCATTTGTGGCTATTTATGTGTCAGTATAAATGACAGACTGCCGCAACGGTGGGAGGGGGTGACATTTTTTTTTTTTATATTTGCCTCAAATTATCGTCTCGTATCTTACTATATTGTTTATTATCATTGTTTAGACTTCTTCCTGTTGTTCTACTTAAAGGATTTTTAGTCCAATGGATCTTGTTTTTGACATTAAGCAATCATATTTTTAGAGAAAGGTACATGTTCTGCTAATATTGGTTTAAACAATTGTAAGTCTAAATTTCTTACCAATTTTTGTCGTTTTATCTGTTTTATCATATCAAAGGATGAAAAATGATGATACTTTAGTCGGGTGGTACTACTTTGTGGTGTGTATAAAAAAAGGAAGGAACATGGGTTTTTTTTTAGTATAGTGAAGCATACTAATGGAAGTTAGATAAAAATAAGGAATGGACATTGAAATGGATGCGTTCTTGATGATATCAGATGTACTAAAGTTTGTGCTGTAATTCTCATATGCTTTTGGCCCATTGTATTAATTTGTACTGTGAGCGGTGGAAAATTGGAATTTTGACATGATCTTTGCTTTATTATTTTCTTTTCAGTATGGGGAAAAACAAGAAAGGTTATTAGGAACCTCTTGCAATGGTAATCATCTCAGTCCCGGATCTGTTTTGGAAGCTTCCTTTTCTTCCAGTAGTCTGGATGAAAGCTCAGGTAAAGAGGAGTTTCAATAAGAAAAAACTTTAGTATACATTTATTTCATCCCTGTTCTTTTGAGCAAGTTTCTCTTTTTGATGTGTGTGGTCTTTTGATTTAATTCCAGGGCATTGTTTTCACCCTGATTCCATGAATCACTCTTGTTATGGTCAACTAGAACATGAAGCTGAACTTTCAGATTCTGCAACATCCTTTACCAAAGGGAAGATAGGTGAGATACTGAGTGATCTTGTCAGCCAACTTCCCAGGGCATTGGAAAGTTTGCACACTTATGGGACAGAATTAACAATAAGCAAGCTTAACCATATGAAGGATATTCTCTTGCATGCTGAGTTGGTGCTTGGAATTACAACTGATCGCAGACAGGATGATGGGCCACAACTTATAATTCATCGGTTTCTCGTTGATGATCTTGAGAGCATGACGAGTGATACCATGTGGACAGATGTGAGTTGTGAGGATTCTAAACAGAGAAAGGAAATAAAGGGCTTTCTCCTTGACTGTGTTGTGGAATATCTAGAATCAAACTGCAGCCTTTATTTTAACTCTGGATTCAGGGCATGGACAAAGTTACCTTTATGCATGAGAGCTGAGATGTTGGCCAAAGAGGTGAAGAGGGAGATCAACAAATGGTTATGTATGGTTGGAATGGTACCTGATGAAATAATAGAATGGGAAATGAGCCACTCCTTGGGGAAATGGACTGACTTTGGTATTGAAGCATGTGAGGCTGGTGTTGATATAGATGGGGATATACTTCAAATTTTGGTTGATGAAGTTGTTGAAGACCTTGTAGGTTCCACTCATGGCTCCATCACCTTCTAAAGTTCCATTTAGCTGATCATGCAACATCTCACTAGTCATTTCTCTGGCGAGATGTAATCTAACAAGGGGTATTTTTTGTACAAATAGGATTATGTTTTGGCTCTCTGAATTAGTGGACAAAATAATGTCCAGTGACCAAGTTTTTATTTTTTTTTTCAATTATATATGGCTGTGATTTGCCTAGTTTAGACACAAAAATATGCATTGATAGCCAAGCCTTAAATCAAATATTAGTTAATGATATGCTTTGATGACGAAAACACATTACTGGTTGCAATGTGTTTGAATCTTAGAATCCTTCATTGCTTTTAACAAATTTCAATCAAATTTCAAGTAACAAAATTTACAATTCAGTAAGAGTTGATTAACCAGTTTATGAAAGCTCCATTTTGGGTTGTGCTGCTAAACATTCAGTAAGAGATGATTAATATCAGTTTAGCCAAAGGAAACCATGCTGCATATTCTGATATATTCCAAAGCACAATAGGCAAAATCCTTCCCAACAAACAGTTATTCTCTCTATAACAGTGTCATGGTGATGGATAGTTGGATACTCTCACAGATAATACAAGCTTTACACTTACATAATAATAATAATGTAATGAACTTCCTCCCAAAACCAATTTTTTTTTAAAAAAATCCAAACTGAAACTTACAAAAAGAATGAAAAGTAATGAATGAACAGTGAAGACAACTATCACAAAACCTACAAAAAAGATAATCAAAGGTTGAAGGAAACTCATTGCACTCCAGTTTCCACACTCCTCAAACGTGCTGTCTGTACCCTATAAAACTCTTTCTTGTCATCACTCTGCTATTCCTTCCTCCAACTCTACTCTCACCATTGATGGCATTAGCAGTAGCAGATGACAAACTCTTTAGTTCATCAATGCTGGCATAGCTCTTCCTCGGCATGAGTACCCCACCACAACCACCACCACCCCTTTTCTTCTCACCTGCGTTCGCCGACTTACTCCCTCTTGCACTCGACAAAACACCAGACGCACTCTTCGAAGGAGGTGTCAACTCCATCAAAGTAGGTAACACGTTACCATTCACCGGCTTCCTATTCTCCTTCCTCAAAGCAGCAGAAAAGTCAGGAACAGACTGTGCTACAATAGAGGAAGACCCTTTTCTCCCAGAAACCACGCCACCTTGAAACTTCACCTGTTTCTTCCTCGGTGGCGTCAAAACCTTCGCTTCTACCTCCATTTCCACATCCTCTTCCTCTTCTTCTTGCTGTCTCATGTTTTTCATTCGAAGCTTTCTTTCCCTCAGCTCAGCGTATGCTTGGTATCTTGGTCCTCTCTCCAACTCCATCATGAGAAAGCCTTGCATTTGCGCGGAGGTTAGACTGATGAGGGAGATGGTGTCAACTGTGGGGTTCGTGTGTTGCTGCAGAGAGACGTTGAAAGGCTCTGATATTGTCATGTTGTGTTCATTCATGAAGAAGCTCGTTTCCTTTTTGTTCCTCTTATCAGAACTTTTCAGCGCTTTGTTAGACTAAAATATTTGAGTTCGCAACGGTCTAATAAATCTAAGTCCAACGTTCTAAATAAGCTGGGCCCCACACAGTTGAAAAGTCCCTGCTTCTCATATTATCACTATTAATTGCTACAATTTTTGTTGAAAAAAGGAAATATTTAGTATATTAAAAATATAAAAAATGGTTAAATATTTATTAACTATTGAGATAATTAGGAAATTTTAATTATTTAATAATTTTAATTATTTAGTATATCTAAAGTAGATTTTTTTGGGTGTGCTTTGAAAGTGTAACAACTAGGACCAGTGTTCTGTACGGAAAGTGGATAAATCAACATACAACAAAAAGTTAAACAAAAAAAGGTAGAGGATATGAAATCTTATTTTGTGTTTCATGAATTATTGAAAAAAAAAATTCAATGTTTGACTAATTTTGTCTGACAAAATTAATAATAATAACTGCTGAAAAAAATATTATCAGCAAAGAAATGAATGTGTCTCCAACAACTTTAGACAATTTCATCAATGACCGAAGTGTGTTAAAGGTATAATTTCTTAATATACATTCTTATTGACACTCAGCTGTTAATTGAAACTTACTAAAATTATAATAAAATGATAAATGAAAGTTACAAAAAGATAACACTAAGAAAGACATCTTGTAATGTTTTTTATTTTATAAATTTCTTAAACACAATTAATTAAAAACTTATGTTTAGATATGTGATGGAAAAGTGAGGTCATGAACTTAATTAAGGTATCAAGTTAGTAGTGAAACAGGTGAATCATTAATTGACCAATATAAATTTAATTTTTACATTTATATTCAAATGTCGAAATTGACAATTGATACGTAGGTTTCAACCCCCTTATATTAAAAATGTCCTAACTTTTATGGCACCTATTTACTCAGTCATCTTTTCTTACCCAACCCATTTACTAAAATATTATACTTTTTCTTAATATAAAAAAATTCACTACTTAACAAGCTCATAGAATACATATTCCAAATACAGAAAATGCCTTTTCTATAAAAATTTAAAATTATTGTCTTAATAGCAGTTTACAAATTAGGTAATAAACTAACTACTCTTTTATATTATATTTTGATCTAAAATATTTCCAGATTCACTATTCGAAATTGTATTTTGTAATTACATAATCCAACCCACACTCTAAATATATAATTCAAAATTATATTTTAGGTTACATTGTCCAAAATTATAACTCATTGTCCAATATAAAATTATTTCAAATTGTATAAATAAAAAATATCATTTCAGATTACAGAACATTATGGAATAATAGAACAAACCACATGAGTGACAAAACTATAAAGATCATAATTTGAGTATATCATGCAAATTAATTTAAACTCATTAAAATACTTAATTTTAGCTTTACCTTTACATTTATTTAGAACTGGAGACCTAGTTCCGGAATCATCGGCACATGTACCATAGACAATGATGTTTTGTTTTAGGTTTCACCCTGTGATCACTTACTATTTAGCATAACATTATTAGGTTTCCAATGGTCAAAGGTTGCTTCCACATGTCCTACCATTTTCCATTTTCTTTGATTGGTCCATGCAACATCTTCCAGAGTAGAATATGACCACTGGTGTGCTTTACAAAAAAAATGCACTATTCATGACTCATGACAAGTTTCTGAGGTATAATTGCTATCTGCTAACATACACATCAATTTCATCTAAGCCAAAATTGGCTTATCCATTTGAGTGAAATTACACTTTATGGTACTTGTACTTTTGCCCTAAATTGAATCTATTGACATGCTGGTCAAAGCCTCTCAGCACAACTGTTCTTATAGCTACAACTCCTTGCTCCAATGAAGCATCAATCTGTTATTTGAAAAAGGAAATCCTAATCAAATTTCAAATTAGACATAAAGAAATGCACATTATAATGTAAACTGCTCTTTCACTCTTAATGAAATCTAGTGGCCTGTCATAACTTATAACACAGTATTTGACAGACTTATCAGTATTAAGTGCAGTGTAATTATAACAGAACTGATTGATCTTCTACAATTAAGTTCCAGTCAAAGTAAATAACAAGACATAACACGCGATTGTAGAGTATTATGCAAATAGCATAAGCACACAAAAGGTACATGCTATTATAAAAGAACTACACCAATTCACACTTGGTAGAAGACTAGATGTAACCTGCTTTCGTTCCACAGAACTGAATTTTTGTAGAAGAAATGCTCTCAAGTCCATAGTTCCGGGAGGATTTCCAATTCCTGCAAACACAAATTTGAAATACAGTACTGCTGGGACAACTGAAGAAACCTTGTCAAGGTGACTGAGGCAAGGAGCTAACCTACTGCAAGTCGAGGAAAAGCACTGCAACCATCCAAATGGCCCATCACATTTTTCAATCTGTAGCATTGTAAAACCAGCTATAGAATTTAATATTTCCCATTACAGTAAAAAATTTACCAGTTCCCAATGCATTTCTTTAAAACAAAATTGGTCTGTATCAGGATGATTTCCTTGGTGTGTTATCTATAAAAACATTCAAGTCATATGAGATAATAAACTGCATTGAGAATTAATGTTAGAGCATAATAAGTGTCAATCAAGTTAAAATTCAAACAAAAGAAATCTACTTTAGAGTTTAAACAAAATGTGATACAGCTGTGTTCATTCACAAACCACCTCCTCAATAAGAAATTTCAATGGGCTTCCTGACCACCTATGTGCCCCGATTACTGCACCCACTGTAACCTTAATTTTTGATATTTCAATTTCAACCTTATGTCAAGAAGTTTATAAAAGGCCTGTTCACTGTCTCTCTATTCATACCGAATATTTGCTAAAGACATGATTCCAATTTCTGAAATCATGTTTTGTTCTGATATATAAAAAGCATTAAAATGAATAGAACAAGCATTACCCATTGTGATGTCCATGTCCGCCTTTTGGTTGAAGCTTTAAAACACCATTTGGCAGGCTTGTTTCATCATAAACCTGCATAAAATTTCCCAAAAACTTACTGCTAAATGAAAATTGCAAAACACATGTAAATTGTCATTAACTGCTATTAAACAGAAGGTAAGAAATACATACTAGTAGAATATGACGCAAGGGTACTTGATAATATGCAGCAAGTGGCCCAACCTTCAAGAATATTAGAAGTAAGATAAAATTAGGAACCAAAAAGAAACACAAAAACTGACAGATCAACATGCCAAAATAAGAACTGAATCAGATAGAGTTGATCCGCAATCAGTTTCAACAGTTATCTCTCTACTAATGTATGATGAAAACTAAAGTATGTGTGTGTCTTATAAAAAATCTATCCAATATTTACAGTGGAAACTTACCGACTCTCCACTAAAATTCATGTACGTCTGAGGCTTTGCCAACAAAATTGGTACTTCTCCGATGGAACCTGTACAGATCACGGAAGAAAATATAAGTGAGTGTTAGAATTTCCATGCAATCCAAAACTATGAGGGAAATAACAAAATAAAATCAATGCTTAGAGGATGATGCACCTATTCCAATCAAGGCCTTTGACTGTATTGTGTTCATCTTAATCCCTTCTGCTCGAGAAAGGCTATCAATTATTTCAAATCCAACCTAACAGAGGGCAAACCATAAGATTCACAACAAATAGATATTCAATTTCAAGCAATTTCACAAAGAACTGAACAATTACGTTGTGCCTAGTGCCATGGTATTTGTTTCCAGGATTACCCAAGCCAACAATGAGCCAAGGAGTATATTCCACTTTAGCACCATTACTTGTCTGGGATACCGAACAGCGAACAGAATGTCTTGTTTTAACAGAAGGTGTTTTCAAATAACAAGGATGGCGAATGTTCCTGGGATAGCTTAAACAAAGACCAGGGGCAGATGCTGCATGCAACATCGATCTGTCCAAAGATGAAAAGGATATGCAAGTGAGTGTGAAAAAACATCTCATTATATAATTGAGAAAATAACAACTAAGGTGTCAGTAAACCCAATTTTCAATAAAGCCACTTACAACCTCAACATTATACACTTTTGTTTGGACCAATGTTGTCAAACTCGAGTAACTCATAAGAGATATGCATACACCAAACACTACATTTATAGATATGAACGTAAATTACAGAAAATATAGACAAGAAAAACAACTCATGATAAATCACAAATATTAAGATCGAATACATAACCCCACTGCTTTCATAAGTCATAAAGTAACTCAATAACTAATAAAATCATAAGTGCTAAATACAAATTATGAAATAACAGAACACTCCAAATCTAAATGTCAGCAAGAACAGAAGGAAAACCCCAACAGTTGGTATCACTGTCTGCGAAGAAAACCTATCATACAAAGGGATTCTTCCATAAAACGCTCTCTTAAGATTTTCCAACAAAGCTAAAGTTTGAGACTTTAGATGAAACGGAAGAACAGAATTAGATGAAAAAGGGAATTGGAAAAAAGAGGAGAAACTGAGGGAAATGGATAGATAATGTAAAGAAATAAATGAGAAAGTGAACCTTACCTGATAGATAGTGTAGCAGTAGCAACTGCAATTGCAAACGAAACAAAATCAGTAAACAAAACACGAAAAATAGTTGGCGGATATCTTACGTTGTTCTTCTCCCTTTCCTTTTCATCTAATCTAATCCTACGCTCTTTGATAAACCCTCCTTCCCAACCGTTGGATCTAGTTCCCAATATCAAGTTCAAATTAAAGCCTCTCTTTTGTATTAACCACAAATTCAACAAAATTATTTTTAGTATAATATAGTTCCTAAATTGATAATTAAGCAATAGCGTAATTACCTAATTTTATGATCGCTAATAGAATTGGTGTTCTAGAGGTACGTATTGTGTTTGATATAAACTAGAATTATATACTTAAAATCATATAAGATAAATTTGAATATTAATTTCAAAAAATAGAATGATACAAATTTGTACATGTAAAAAATCAAGCAAATATAACATTAATAATTACTATGGTTTACGGTTTTTATTATTATAATGATATTTCTTAGTTATTTTTATTACTATTTTATATACTATTACGTGTAATTATTTCCAACACTTCCAACACAGAAAGATGTAAAAGAGGACCAAATTGTAGAGTGGAGTTTTAAAAGATATATGTATTAAGAAAATTGTGATATTTTTACAAATGGAGTCCAAATGAAATTCTTTGGAATTGAGACAAAGTGAAATTAGAAAAATAGAAAAAAAAAAAACATAGTTTTGAACTTGATTCGACGTCACCTACATGTGTCATGATAACCAATGTTGAATCAAACGCCTAAAACCTCCATAAGTCAATAATGCATTGTGTCATTTTGAATAAAGAACATTAATTCAGATAAGGGTATTTTTTTTCTTCCGTAAATTTACGTGAAAATGAGTTATTGTTCGAAATTTTGGTCTCATTTAATTTTTCAAATTTATAAATGTTTGAGTATAGTAATTTAATAAAATTTTATTAAATTTATTTAATATTTTAAATACATTTGTTAATATTAAAATAAAAATGTGTTAAACGGTATAAAAATCAAACATTATTCTCAGTTAATATTAAACTAGTAAGTTGAAATGAGTCATTACAAGCATAAGAGAAATTAAAATGCGTATTAATTAATAAGATTTACCAGGCTGTGTGATATGTGACATAATTGCTCATGCATCTTCTATTCAGTAACGACAGCACAGAAGACAACCATGGAGGGAACCAAAATTACTTTCTGGATAGATTGTACTATCAAAGTCAATGATGTTCTTAGAAAGCCGATCAACGCTTATCAGGATCTCGTCAAAGATTGGGTGCCATATTTCAGTGGATGATGTGTATATGCACTGCCTCTGTCATACATATGGTAACAAAACAACCATACTTCTTTAATGGAACATAGGAAGGTTCAAGATAAGATACAGATAACATAAGTCTCTACAATACTAACATATTTACTTTTGATATTATTTTAAAAAGTTTTTTACTTATGAAATAAAAATATGTTTTATGTATATAAACTCATATTCATATAATGTTTTATTTCATTTAATGAGAGGCTTTGTTTGTATTATAACAATGGAAAATGCTTTTCCAACAACATTTTTTTTTATAATTTTTTTACAACATTAATGTGGTAGTTTGTGATTGATCCATTTTAAATATATCAAACAATAAAATAGTAAAACATAGTCTATTATTAAAAAGTTGTTAACATATGATCATAGTCTTAATAACAATATGATGTTTTTTTAGGTTATATTGAAACTCTATACACAAGTTGTTAGTGAGAAAAATGATTATTTGACATACTTAAAATTTTTAAAAAAATGTATCTTTAACAAATTTTTTTGATAATTTTTTTACAACCGCTTATGTTGCAACTTATGATTGATTCGTTTTAAATATATGAACTAATAAAATAGTGACATATAAACTGTTGTCAAAAGTTATTAAAATACCATGATCCAAATTTTTACATTCATTTAACACTATACCTTTTTACTTTTTACTCTCTCTTTTTTTTAAAAATTAAAAAAATTTATATTTTTATAATTATTTTAACCTTGTACTCTTTCGCAAATGAAGGTAAAAGTGTCTCATCCTACCATTATTATCATTATTATGTTAATAATGTTGGATGATTTGTAAGATTATCAAGCAGTCCTTTTTGTACTCAAATATTCAGAACAACGTCTTGCTTTAAATATCAGGAAGTTGGAAATGAAATATATAAATAAATAGTATCCTCAACGTGAATGACCCGTGACATATATTTGTTGGAAACGGATCGGCATGAAAAATGTATAAAAATATTTCGCAAGGACTCTAAATACTTATATAAAATTTACATTGGCATAGAACTCAGAATACAAGGCTGTTCACACATGGTGCTAAATTGAATGAAAAATTAATCTACCTCACAATAACTCATAGGCTAAGATGCAAATCCAAACCACCACCACCACCACCGTTACCTCTGCCGTTGAAGCTGTGGCTGTTGAAGCTACCCATCTCCGCCGGAGGATTGCGGTGGCCAAGGCCAGCAGTGATGGATGCACCGGCCGTGGCATAGACTCGTCTTCCGGGAGTCACAAAAGCCACTCCTGAGTCATACGCACCACCACCTGACCATGCATGTGGTGTGCATAGCCACTGAGATTGTGGTGAGAAGGTTGATATGATGGTGTTGTGAACGTGTGAAGCCACAAAGCCGCGAGCAGCCTGCATTTGAGCACGTTTCAAGATCTGTCTCTCTTTCTTGTGCGCGTTTTGGTGCCCTCCAAGTGCCTGTGAGTTTGCGAATTCTCTGAAACAGTACTGACACTCGTATTTTCTTGCAATGAAAGGCTCAGAATCGGAACCTGCTTCGTGATCGGTTTGATCTTCTGGGGACTTGTTAATGTTGATGCCAAAGAGCTTTAGGGGTGGGGTATTAGCAGTGGATTTTGCATGATATTCAACTTCAGCCATGATGAGTTATGAGAGGGAAATTAAGATATCTATCTCTATTGGAAAGAAAAGTGATTAAGAAGATGATGCAGAAAAGATGCACCAAACTGTGTGTGTGAACTACAAAGTATGAGAGGCTTTTATAAAAGACAAGTAAGACTTCGCTGTGAAAGTTTCAACAGATGAAACGAAAACCAAGGCAGCTTTACGTATACGATTTTTAGTATTTTATGATTTGTTGAATATAGCTATTATATTAGGGTTGGGCTGTGGCCATAACGTATAGATAAGTTTACACAACACAAGTAATCCAATTCTATTTCTTTTATAATCGTGAAACTTAGTGTTTTGTAATCTGCATGATCAAGTGGAGATAGATCAACCTATGATATTCTCGTACAATGTAGTAATTTATGTAATAGAAAACTGATACAGTTGATAAATGATGTGGTAAAAAAGCTACTTCCACAGATCAGTACAGTATAAAAAACCAGTTCCACTGTGTAAATAAATATTATACATCGAAATATGTATCTAGATTAATCATACTGATACATAATTGATAGTAGACACCTATTAGATAAAAAAAAATGATAATAAGAGAGGGTGGTTTAGGCATATAAAACAAAAGGGTATCTAGGTTTTGGCTGTGAAAGCTAGATACGTTAGCAATCTAGCTCAAGCATATATATAATGACTCCACCATGTGTCAGACCTTTTTTGGCATGGCTTGAAAACCAGGAAGATGTGTATTAACTCAGTATGAACGAACTTGACATCATTGGTGGCATAATTAAAATCTAAAGTGATGGTTAATTTGTTGATTAAAGTGTTAGTTTAATATTGTGATAAAATGATTAGTATCCGAAAAGGAAAAAAGGGGCATTTTGCAAGGCGAAAAACATACAGCAATCGAGAATAGGTTGATTGATTGGAAGTCAAAGATGGAGAGAGAATATTGAAATGAATGATCCAAGTGGATTGAGGTAAGGAAAACGGTAGGTATGTGAAGCATGTTTGCGTGATTGACGTTGAGTTAGTCATTAATTATTGGGACAAAATCTGCAAGAATCTTACTAACTTCCATCACTTGGGTTCAATGTATATATTATCATGATATCACCACTCCACATGTTAATACATTTCAATGGTTGACAACAGACTGCAAACTCATCCATCATGCACGTGATTACTATTACACCACACCCACATTCCTATAAATTAATTGCTACCTTTCAATTTACTTTAATTCAGATTTTCTTACCTTAACATATCCCACTTTTTTAAGGAATTTTAACTTCTTTTTAAAACTAAATATCTTGTTGTAACTTCTAAGGTGTTTTCTTTTGTCCAAATGATGTAGTCAATGAAATTCGCAAGTGAATAATTCAAAAATGGCTTTTTCATTTTTTTATCTTGATAAATTTTAGTAAGAGACAAATATTTATGATTTATTGTATAAACATTATTTATATGGTTACTGAAACTCAACTCACTTTCATTGCCCTGTTTTAATAGTGAATGACGACAACAAATTATTAGCTAGCAGCAATCTAACATAGGGCAGAGACGATGATACATTTAGCTGGTGAAAAATGTTCAGGATATTTTTTGAGGGAGCTTACCCTACCGCTGTGGACTTTGTTCAAACACTTAAAGTGCAGTCCCTTCATGATTCGTTATCATCATTACGTATGTTTTTGTCATCGATCCAATTCTCTTTTATATAAATTTCACTGCGCTGTAAATATAAGTTTACATATTATAAAAGTCAATTCAACAAAAACAAAAGTAGTTTGTACCGTGAAATATGCATTCAACAAAAACAAAAGTAGTTTGTATGGTGAAATATGCTGCTCTTGTTTGAAGATGATAATGTTGGAGATAAACCTTAGAAGTAAATTTTAAGTTTAACTTAATCTTACAAAACTAGTATATAAGGTGATGTTTGTATTTACTTTACAGTGGTCCAATAGTAAATGACATGATAAAACCAATAAATAACAAAATATCTCGATAATAATTCTGATACAATATTAAGAAATATACATCTTATATATTATAAATTAACCTTACTTTTAAGATGAGATTTTCAACATTCTTTTACAAAATAATGTTTACACCAATTTATATACTATAAACTTATTTATTTCTAGTTAGTATCTCTGGTACCTTTTGTACAAAATCAATTTATAAAATAATATATATATATTTACACGAACGTTGTCTTCCCTAAGGTCGTACTGATTAATGCAGCATGCCAGTTAAACCAGTGATTGCGCATAGCAGATGATAAAAGGTTAACTAAATTTTCATAGAAAAGCACATGGCAACTATGATTGTTTTGAATGATTTCATGCATCAAAACTGGCCTTAATCATTCACTATCGTATATATATACTATTATTATTATTATTATTATTATTATTATTATTATTATTATTATAATATGTTCAAAACAAGACAAACAATAAAAGGAGAAGGAAGAAATAAACAAGAGTTTAATATAGTTGTACAGTATATTTATTTTGATATATTTATAAATCTTATATTTTATAAAATAAATAAATAAATATTAAGTAAAATTAAAAAAACTCTAATATTATTATCTTCTCCATAGTTTCTAATCTTCTGAAACTTATTAATCATGAAAAGTTAAAAGGATGAGTGATGTTAATGAGGCCCAAATTGCCGACTTCTTCTTAATCAAATCTACAAAGCTAACTATTAATTTATTAATTCATTGAAATCGACAGCTGTTACTTTCTCAATACTGTACATTTATATACTACAAAATTTACACAGTAATAGTTTGAAGTTTAATTTCATGATAAGTAGAAAATAAATTAATAATGCAATCGCTGTAGACCAATCTACAGTAATAACCAATAATATATCATATTATCACAAAGAGACACTATCGTTGGTAAAGTAAATATTCATTTCT
Source organism: Vigna radiata var. radiata (assembly GCF_000741045.1). Classification (NCBI taxonomy): domain Eukaryota; kingdom Viridiplantae; phylum Streptophyta; class Magnoliopsida; order Fabales; family Fabaceae; genus Vigna; species Vigna radiata. The sequence goes on along the minus strand of NC_028354.1, from coordinate 20,165,632 downwards.
CACTTATTTATATAATCTATCATGCTATAATCATGTAAACCCACCATGCTTATATATTAATCATTTACTTTTATTAATTAACAATTTTTAGAATATCGAGACAATATTAACGTTGGACAATGTTTTTTGTTTGTTAGCGTTAATTATGATGCTTATGCTCTCTTTATAGAAATCGAATTATGAAGAATGCTATTGCACATAAAAAAATTATTAGTTCAATCCTCAAATTATTCTTCCACATTATCATAATGATTTATTACAAAATTTTATTAAAAATAACAATACAATACAAAAAAAAAAACTTTTTATTAGCCATTTTCTTTTTAGGGTATTGTTAGAAATATTTAATATTTGTTAATTGATTTTAACTGTCATGATGTTGTTACGTTATTTTAAATCTAGTTGTATTAACTTAATTAGTAAAATAAATTTTAATTGGAATATCTTCAATCTCCTACATGTTACAATACAAAGTCAGAATTAATTATACAAAGTTCTTATGTTCTTTTTGGTTAAAGTTTTTCTAAATGTTCGCATGAAATTTGTGGAAACTTATTTAGACAATCTTTAATTATCGAGAATCTTCTGTAGACAATTTCTTCATATTTTTAATATATATATATATATATATATATATATATATATTAATAATAATAATAATTTCAAAATTGTTTGTCTTTGTTTTTAAAAATTAATAATTTGTGACGTTAATACTATAAAGCATGCTCTAGAAGGTGAAGACTAATTAATTAAGATATATAGATTGTTAAGCAAAATGTTGAAAAGAGGGTTCATCGATGATTAATTATGCACTTACTTATATAAGTGTGCAAGTTAAAATCCAAGATTATATATAAATATAAAATAGTAGCTTTTATTTTACTCAATCATAAATGAATGGTTTTGGATATTCGAATGCAAAAAAAACATGTAACGTGATCAAATATCCTATTTTAATTTAATAGAAAAGGAAAAACACATTCAATTTAAATGGAAAAATTATATATATTTGATGAAAAGCTTATCCTTATAAAAGTAGAATATTTATGTTTGAAGTTATATTAGAAAATGGAAGGTTGGTAGGCACCAACTCATGAGTTCTAGAACATGTCAAACTTGTTATAGTGGGTTAGATTTAATTAGAAATATTTATAAGTTGAATGTTTAATTAAATTGAAACCAAATAAATTATAATTATTTATTTTTAATTAAAATATTTAAGTTAGCTTTTTCGTTCAACACTGCTAATATTTCTATCAGTTTTTCTAACAGGTGTTAAATATATTAGCATAATATTTAATAAAAACAAACTACAAAGTTTATTTGTGTGTGATGAAAACAAAATTCTTACTTATGAAATTAAAATACCGTGTGTTTTAATGTGTTGTTTATAACAATATATAAAGTAATAATACTATCTTTTGATGAACACATTTTATATTTTCCTTCTTAAATATATTTGAATAAATATAAAAGAAATGCATATTTAATATTTTTAATTTTACTTTTAATTATATTGTAAAATTAAAAACTAAATTATCCAAATATTAAAAATAATTATCGTATAACCACTTATTATTTTTTTTATGTAATCATTGTTATTAATATTTTTTTAAAATATATGGAGGCATGAGTAATTCATAAAAAAACAGTTTTGCTCCTAAAATCATAGGACTGCGATGAAAAATAGAAACACCTATTCAATATTGTTAAAATATTTTTAATCAAAACGGGTTTTGAAAGTTTATACATACTTTTTTTTGCTATTATAACTATTATTTTTATGTCACGTTAAAAGTAAATCATTTAATTGCTCATTTTAACTGTTTACTATTTCTTTAACTTTTTCATACAATTATTTATAATTTTATTCAATTCGTTAAATTTCTAAGTAATAGCGTGTCTTATTTTTTTTTAAATAAAAAAAAGAGTCAAATGACATTGTTTTGTATGTGGTAACAAAATAATGTTGTTTTTCTATATATTTTTTACACGTCATCATCCCACTGGAAATTTAATAAATGGGTATAATAATAGTTGAGTTGTAAAATATATAATTGATTAAGTTTAAATAAATAAAAAAATATGGCTATATTATTTTTATTTTGAAATACAATATTCCATGACCCTTATAAAATATTAAAATTGGATGAAATAAATAATAAGATCATTAACTTATTATAACTATTAAACACAAAAGTAAATGGGCCTAAAATATAAGAAACATGAACTAGGCCCTAAGGCTAAAAGAGCCCAATTAGACTTCAATGTAAATGGGCCTAAAACATGTTTTTTTAGAATATTCGGGTCCAGATTGTTTTTAGCGTATTCTGCATTATTAGTGTTCCAAAATGAGATCCAAACAATAGAAGAGACAAAAAAAGATCACATGCCATCTTCAGTTTCTCTGTAATCCTTCCAAACAATAAGTTGAGATAATTAATATTTTTCTAAAATATTATTTTATTTTTGTTTTTTAACCGTTATTTTTAATCATTGTATTTAGCTGTTATTTTCTAAACTTTAAGATAACATGAATTTTTTATTTATTTATAGTTTTCACCTTTCACCTAATTTTTAATTAGAGATAAAAGAGGTAAGTATAAATAAATGTAAATATTTTATTAAAGTAAAAAATATTATTACATTTTTTTAATTTCTCAAAAAGAAATCTCAAACTACATCTAAAATCAAACGGAAAATATAATACTGAAAGTCAATTTAACGACACAGCACATCTTTAAAGCGATTAATCTTTTATACGTTAACATTTTTTTAAAGGTTACGAAATTAAATAGCCATTAAATGAGAGTGAAGACGCATTGAAATTTCTGGTTTTCATAAATAGCAGCATTCATAATTTTATGTAGAAGAATGTACTGTTAAATATATAAGAAAAAAAATCGTTAAATATTTTTAATAAAAAAATCAATAAAGTATTTCGAATTAATATACTAGCAATGTAATATACAGTCGTTCAATTCTAAATTAACATAAATAGACAATAATATTGTTAATTTTATAAGAATTATTTAAAAGTTATATATAATTATTGTTAATTAAAATGAAAAATTAAATTTTTGAGTCATTTTGATCATATACCTATACCTAAATATTTTATGAATAATTTTTTAAGCCATAGAACTAAGAAAACATAAAAATAATATATTTGTAATATATAATTCTAAAAATATACTATATACTAAAGAATCGCTTACTTTTCTTACAAGTGGCGCTGTGTTTTATTTGTATATGCCACGGTTTTTGAAAGAAGTTTATTTTCTTCATTGACTTTATTTTTCTAAGTATCAAACCTTTGATTTGAGTTTAATTTTCATGCAACTTTTTTTTATATCTTTTTAATTATATAATCTGGAATAATTCTGACAAATATTAATCCCAACAAGCAACGAGTCGAGTATCTTAGTTTCGTCAATTGTTAGGTAATTTCCTGACACAGAGGCAATTGGATTTGGAGTGTCCTAGATTCGCTTCCTGGTTTGGTTCGTACTATTGTACTTGCTTTTACTTTCATGGTTTCGGAGTTCTGAATCAGATAATGTGCAAAGGAACCACTTTGTGGGTTCAGAAGCAAAGGGTGTCTGTGGGTTTTTGTGAATTCAGAAGAGAAAGCAAGAAGAGTGTGCATGAGCATGAGTAGTGGAAGCAGCTGGTGGTGTGGTTTGAGGCCTGCTTCCTTCAACATGGCAACCGAGTTTTCTGCTAGAGGAAACACTTCTGGAGGCATTTTTGGCTCCTCTGCTAAGCCTAGGTCACTCAGGGTTCAGTCTTCTGGTTTGTTTCTCTTATGTTGCTCATGCCTTTTCATGTTCTTATTCATTCTCAGGATCTCTTTGTAATGCATACCAAAAACATGTTTCTTAGATGCATAGGTGTTGTTGTTTTTTGTTGTTCTATTTTCAGAATTAGAGTTTGTCATTGGTAGCATGCGTCTTTTTAGAATTGAAGTTTTACCTTGGTAATCTGCTTTGACCTTTGGTACAAACCTTGTTATTTGAAATTTCAATTCTAATTAGAGAACAACACAAGGAACATCTAACGAATTGTATCTAGTTTTGTTCTTTTGTTGCATTATCCTTTACAAACTGCATTTTATTTTGTCAGTTGTTGATAGATCTTAATACCACATCCATAATGTGAATGATATGAATGTGGTCGAGTTTCTCGAGTATTACTAAGCAAAACCACGTTGCAGATGAAGATGTTGAGGATCTTCTCGCCAATAATGTTTCGGGCAGACCTTCTGGAACTGTTCTGCCCTATGTTGGTGTTGCTTGCCTTGGAGCTATGTTATTTGGGTATCATCTTGGGTACGAATTTCATTTTCATTTGATATGAAGATCAATGAACTTATAATGCAGGATATCATAGTCTGTGTATAGCAATCTTAAAGATGATTTTTAACATGGATAAGAATTCTTTATTATTATTTTTTTAACTGATGATTTTTAACTTATGCTAAAACTTTAGTTTATCGAGAAGTTTGGCTAACTTTTTCCTTCTTATTTTCTTCTTTGGAAAGGGTTTATAGATAGGTTTATCCTAACAGTTCCTTAGCGAAAGACTTAAGCCACATTTTCTTGTCTTAAGCTATCAGCAGTAAGAAACGCGTTCTGTGATGAACTTTCCTTGTTATAGTTCTAATTGACAGTACCCTTTTTGGTATAGGGTAGTAAATGGTTCTCTTGAGTACCTTGCCAAGGATCTTGGAATCATCCAAAACACTGTTCTACAAGGTACAACTTTTTTTCCTTAGTTGTAGTTGCAAATTAGTTTACACTGTTTGATTCATATTATCAGAAAAAGAAATTACAGATTTTAAAGCATATACTCTTTCTTGTTCTTTAGCTTGTTAATTTATTAGGCATATTTTCAGCATATATTCAAACATGGTTTTTGTACTTGTTAATTTGGCTTTTATATTTAGCATGAGAAAACTTCAGCTTATCTCTAAAGTCTAATTTGACTTGAATATGAACATCAATTATTTTCTCATAATTTTGATTGGAACTAATACATGAGCAGGATGGATTGTGAGTGCACTGCTTGCTGGTGCTACTGTTGGTTCTTTTACTGGTGGAACATTTGCTGACAAATTTGGCCGGACTAGGACTTTTCAGTTGGATGCAATCCCTCTGGCAATTGGAGGGTTTCTTTGGTCAGTCAATTGCTCTTGGGTATAAGGTTTGATCTTTTATGTATTCTTTAGATTGATTAGTTAAATTATGCTGCATTTACAGTGCTAGTGCTCAGACTGTTCAAACGATGATCATTGGTCGCTTGTTAGCCGGTATTGGAATCGGTGTAGCATCTGCAATTGTACCACTTTACATATCTGAGGTGATACCCTTATAAACAATTTTAACCTGTGATCATTTGTACATATTTTCTATGGATTACGTGGTGATTCCTGCTAATGGACAGATTTCTCCAACCGATATTCGAGGTGCACTTGGATCTGTTAATCAACTTTTTATATGTATTGGGATTCTTGCAGCACTGCTGGCTGGTTTGCCTCTGGAGAGAAATCCTAGATGGTATTGACTGTTGAGTTGTTTCATTCTACCATCTTATCAGTTGTCAGCTGTTATTTCTTGAGCTTATTTTCCACAGAGCATGTATATTAGTGACGTAAATGACTATATTCAGTGTGAATTTTAGAAGTGAAATCCACATTTTATCAGCATTCCATGAGAAAGAAAGTGGAGATTTGTGTTTTTCATGAATGAGAAATTAATGAAGAAGCAAAAGTAAACTTTATCCTAGAAGATAATTTTGCAAAGTACTTCCTTTCATTAGTAGTATTCCTAGAGAGTTTTGATGCATGGCCATTATCTAGTATCATGGTTTTTACTTGGAAGATCTGGAATCATTTGTTTGTTGGTTAGTGAAATGTGTGTTCATTAACATGCCCCTCTTCTCCCTCGTTTAATTTTATCAGGTGGCGGACAATGTTTGGTATTACAGTAGTTCCATCTTTTCTGTTAGCGCTTGGAATGGCTATTTCTCCAGAAAGTCCTCGGTGGCTTTTTCAGGTTATCTGGCAATATTATACATTCTCTTATAGCAGAACAACACATTTACAAGACAAGCAGCTTGAATTGCTGCTCTAAGTTTCTTTTCTTATATAAGATTACTACTTTTAGACACATCAATAACACTCTGTTAAATATTCCTTGGATTATAGTCTCCTATGGTGTAAACTTTTCAAACTAACCATCAACATGTTCAAAGGAAAGAACTTATGTTTTAAATGTCTAAAGACACTATCGGGATCCTTAAAGCTTTTAAATGGGTTAACTTTTACAGTTATGGTGGTCATGTATAATCTTGATACCAAAGATGATGTCTAGTTTTTTGCGAAGTTTGTCATTAATAGTTTAGTGAAATTGCTGTAATTTTCTTGTATATATTTTTGATAAAATTGCATTTGTTACCATGTAGCAAGGAAAATTATTGGAAGCTGAAAAGGCTGTTAAAACACTGTATGGAAAAGAAAGAGTGGCTTCGGTTATGCAGGACCTGACAGCAGCAAGTGAAGGTTCATCTGAACAAGAAGCTGGATGGTTTGATCTCTTTAGTAGTCGATATTGGAAAGGTATTCCAAACTTACTCTAATTTAATTCCAGGCTTGATTAAGAAGGGCTGAGGTTTCTAGGGTATTAAGGCAGAATTTCTATAGGAAAGAACTGCTATTTCATCTGTTAATTTAATTTCTATTGATGCTAACCTGCAGCTTTTGAAAGTTTGGTCATAATTATGATAATTTGAGAGCGTTTATGTGCAGTAAGACCAAACATAAACACCATAACATGACCAATGTGAATATGCATGGAACTGGGGAAGTTAATTTTCTTGTTTCAAACTTGGTCTGAGACTTTGTTTTACCTTCTGAATTTATTAGCGCATTTTTTCTTTCCTTTTCCCTTGATATGTTATGATGAGATATATCTTAGTTATGTCATTGCAGTTAATATTAAGGATTTGTTGATCTAATGTCAACTTTTCAGTTTGCTCTGGATTTGATTAATGTTTAATGAGTTGGTGTAGCACTTATAAAACATTCCATGTTGCAGTTGTCAGTGTAGGGGCAGCACTTTTCTTGCTACAGCAGTTATCTGGAATAAATGCTGTGGTCTATTATTCGACTGCAGTTTTCCGCAGTGCTGGAATTTCTTCTGATGTTGCAGCAAGTGCACTGGTTGGTGCATCAAATGTGTTTGGTCAGTATCTTTCATTCCAAAATTTTGATATCATGACATTCGGACAGAGGTAATATTGTTTCTGGCTAATATTTGATTTCATTGCAGGAACTATGGTTGCTTCGTCCTTGATGGACAAGAAAGGAAGGAAAAGTCTCCTTATTATAAGTTTTAGTGGGATGGTAATAATTACTGATACTTTAATTTGTATATGATATTTTGATACTTAAGGATATTTCAAAACTCTGCCCCTGTAAACTATATTTCTTTCTGTTTTTGTCTCCTTCCTAGGGTGCTTCTATGTTGCTTCTTTCTGTTTCATTTACTTGGAAGGTTCTTGCACCATATTCTGGAACCCTTGCAGTTCTTGGGACTGTCTTGTAAGTCATTTAATTTTGTCAGTGAAAGTAATTCTACAAAGCTACCAACCTGTGTTATTTGTTTTCCATTTCTCTTTCGATTTGTCACTTTCTGACCTATGAATGTTAAAACAGCTATGTTTTATCCTTCTCTCTTGGTGCTGGTCCTGTGCCTGCTCTTCTTCTACCAGAAATATTTGCATCTAGAATCAGAGCAAAAGCAATTTCTTTGTCATTAGGCACACATTGGGTAAGCGACTTCACTAGGAATCCAATATATCATAACCTCTTCAAACTTTAAATTGCAACTTCTTAAATAAGAGAGCCATATATATATATATACATATTTTGTATGGGAAACTAGACATTAAAAGGTTTGATACTATGTCAAGAGATGAATTTTAAACTTAATTTTTATGTATTGTTAATTGGGTTTATTTTTAATAGAAGTGGGACTTCCAAGAGAGGTAACTAGGAGAATTCTTGTGATAATCATAGCATAAGCATATCAATACTATTTATACCAAATTATCATGTCCAAAAACTAGTGCAGTGAAGTTTATTGGAACTCTTTGTTAGAATTCCAAGTAAGTCTAAGTCTTATATTGATAGAAATGAGAAAGTAGAACGCCATATAAGATTGAAGATCCATTTGAATAGAGAATGATGTCAATTACTTATATGGTTGGACTTACGTCTCGTTGATTTATAACATGCATTGGTTTTACTCATATGAACACTAACTCTTTTGTTTATTATTACCAGATCTCCAACTTTGTGATTGGGCTGTATTTCTTGAGTGTAGTAAACAAGTTTGGAATTAGCAGCGTCTACTTGGGCTTTGCGACAGTGTGTCTTATTACTGTGTTGTACATAGCTCGTAACGTTGTTGAAACAAAGGGTCGATCCTTGGAAGAAATCGAACTTGCACTTAGCCCTTCAACCTAAATACCACTTCACAAATGCATTTGATCTTAATTTTAATTCTTCTCTTACATTTTTTTTTTCCTTAGGACCATTGACACTTGTTATTTTTATCTTATTTATCCAACTTGTTTTACTTTGTTACTTCTTAAATTATTCCACTCCTCATAATTTTTCTAGATCTTTGATTAATGAAAGTTTCTTCAATCAAATCTTTGTATGTATAACAGTTATTATTAGAGATTGAGAGGTTTTTCATGAAATGTTCTTAGCCAGGTTAACTTGCTATTCCCTAAATGTGAATACTGCGTGTATATATATACTTAGAAACGATTTCATGAAACAAATCATAAAAATAATGTAGTTTAATGTTTGGAATAATATTAATATAAAAATGATGATAGTTAAATATACGGTTATTACATTAATAAACTCAATTCATATATATTGGCTGTGCGCTATTTTTTTTTAATCTGACTCGTTTTTTTTTTAATAAGAACAATCAAAATGTTCACCAATTTCCTTAAATATTATTGTAAAATCTTTAAAAATTAAATAGTAAATCTATGTAATTTTTAAAATAAATAAATTAAACATTAAAATTATTTAAATATTATTAAACAACATTTTAAACTTAAAAAAAAATCAAATAATCAAATTGTTAAAGTAGTAAATAATTAAAAAAAATGAAAAAATAGTAAAGAAAAAAAATAAAAGATTTCTAGATAATTATGGGTTAATTTATTCTCAACTAAGTCAAATCTATTTAACTAATAAATTAAGTGAATCGAGTTAATTTTGATCTACATTTAATTTGAACATGTGATAAGTTGAATTTTATTCAAAGGTCATTTAACCTATTTTGATATTTCTAATAAAATGTAACTAAAACGAAAAATTATATACATAAGAAAAAAATGTGATTGTTATATTTGTGGAATGTTATATACCATGCTACTTTAGGAAGACGAGAAAGTTTATTAAATATGATATAGTTAAACATTATATATAAAAAATATTTAAAAGTTTAACATTTTTAGATTTTAAATTAAAAATGATGTTAATCTTTTACATAAAATTAAATTAAAATAACATGTATGTAATTTCTTTTGAATGAATCTTTCTCAAAAAGAATCAATGACTAATATCATATGGTTTGTTTCCATAAAACAATGAGGGACGTGTTGTTTTATTGAGCATGGATGATAAAGTCTTCTATTGGATTAACGTTTAAGGCAAAGTACAATGTAGATTATTATTAGTTGTACACCCAATAAGCAATAGTGTTAACTTCTGAACATCTTTTTAAGCACTTTTTTTTTTTTTAATTTTTAATTACTGACAACTTTACACATACGTATTTTAAACGTATCTGTGTGAGATACGTCCTCCACACGAATACCTGATGAACATATAGGTGCATCACACTCTTCATCCATCATGAATAAAGTCCCTACAGTGAGTCACAATCATGGTAGTCTGAGTTAATAGACTTTATAAAGTAAATACTTTAAAACTCATGTTTACTATAACTTTTACATTTAATTGCATCAAGTAGATATATTAGTTAAAACCTTCAAGATAACATTAAAACAGATTTTAGTGCATGCTCTCCTGTTACTTTTTACTTATCATGATGTTTCATTGGTTCTGCTTGTGACACTGTGCTTACACTGCACTTCCTCCATACAAATTTTGTGTGGACCAAGTTCAATCATTATGAATGAACGAATGAATATTCTGTCAATAACAACCAGAGGGTGGGCTGGAGCAACATTCATGGATTAATTCCAGAAAACGCACCTATCAACTTATCCAATCAATGTTTTGTTCTGCTTTCAGATCCTGCATCTCTTTATTTGGCTTCATAACCATATATCACTCTGTATCATGACTTGGTCGAATAAGTTATATTAAGAAATAGACTTTATACCTAATTTAATCTTATAAATGAACTATAAGATGAAGTTATCAACATGAAAATTCCAACATATTTTTTCAATAGAGTTATGTATATTTCGAATATAAAACTAAACATTAATAAGTGATTCTATAACTGTACGAGAGAGAATATATGGAATGATAAACTTAATAATTAATAAATTTTACTATAATAAAATTTAAATCATGACTCTTATATCATGTTAAAAAGTTAACTTTTTGTACAAAATACAATCCCAAAATATGGTTTACAAGTTTGTCTTTCACATTGTTTCTAATACCAAATACATATAATTTGACACTAAACAATGAGTGTGGAATTAAACATTAATAGATAATTCTATAACGGTCCGACAGCTAATGAAACAATAAATCTGATAAATAATCAACTCAACTTATGATTATGATATCATGTTAAATAAGTAGACTTCTGTGCAAGATGCAACCTGAAAATGTGGTTCATAATCGCAAGCTTGCCGTTCACATTGTTTATGATACCAAATACATATAATTTGGCACTACTCTTTTACACCATGACCTGCAGAGGAACATTATATATTATTTTTGTACATACAATGTATTCTCAATTTAGCTACAATCGTGGACTCACTTGGGTGGATTGGTTTCTGATCCTAGAACATTTGGGTCGAAAGATATTACAGATGAGTTCTGAATCACATTAATTTTGGATCAACATATGTTAATTACGATGGCTACCCCACCAACATGTGCTTACTTTTTGCATGAAAGTTTCATCCAAGCGCATTTGGCTTGAAATTGATGGATACTTAATTATAATCCTGGTATAATCTTACTGAATAATGTTACAAAAAGAATCTTGGAATTGTCAACACCAGGTCAAAGATGGGAACTGGAAATTTGTCACCAAAAACTCACTTTCATGACCAACTCCATCTAGAATCTACTTTAGGACTGTTATTCCCTCGTTGATTTCCAGTGAATATATTAACTTTCAGAAAGAAAGATCTGGAATTTACTAATTAAGACAGTGTATATATACTATACTTCAAATTTATACTATAATTCAGAAAAATATTTTCTTCAATGTTTTTTATATATGATGGTTGAGATAAATGTTAAATAGTTCAGATTAATTGAGTGTTTATTTAGTGTTGCTTTAAACATGTAGAAGTAGAACTTTTGGGATTTGAATAAGAACGAGAACATATACTTGAACCAGAACTATAATGATTAGCCTATTACATAGTCAATGCATGCCATGTGGCAAAAGCTGTTATTACAACAGTGTAATTAGATACGATACATTAGTTATTCAGAATTCAACCTAAGCCTATATATAGTTCTGCATCAACGCTAGAACTCAGATATTTATCAACATAACTTCAAACTTGATCGAGCTGATTCTCTTTCATTTCCACCACCGAAGGGAAATCAAGTTTATTGTCATCACAGGTGTGCTGTTTTGTGTTCACTGTGCCCTCACTTTCTTGCTGCTGTGTACGATTGGCTTTCGTGTTCTTCTTCTCAGAATTCTTGTAAATCATGTATAAGATCATTTGGGTGATGCCAAACAGAAATCCTAGCACATTTGGCAGCTGAAAAACCCCAAAACAACACATTCGTCAGTTTTTCTTTCAAATTACGAGGACGTGTAATAGATATAATAGAAATGTTATTCCTCACCATAATGAACTGATCCTTGTCGAATAGCCCGTAGAAAAACCACATGGTGGCGCAGAGAGTAAGAAACAAGGACAGTGAAAATGGCATGTACTCAACACTTTTGGTTTTTATGACCTTCCTCTGCAATCAATGTAGTAAAAATTTTACATATTTTCAGATGCATAACTTTGCAACATCTATGTCATGTGAATAACTGAATATAGAATATACCATTATGCTTAAGGGAGCAGCGAACACTGCAAGGTTGAAAATGGCACAAACCCATCCCACTGCACGAACACGGTTAATTCCCTTCATAGCGAAGATGGTGACTAACATGGTTAAGCCAAAACCTCCAACGTCAGCAATGAGTATCATTACCAAAGTGGAAATCTGCAATATCCATCAAAACATTGATCATGTAACAAGCTTATTACCAAGTTACACCTTTGAAAATGAACAAGTGTATGCAAGTATTTTAAATATGGTTATCTAGATAGAACAAAATGAAAAAGTGTAGAAAATGAAAGATCATCATCTTGGTTTCACCTTCTGCTTCTTGGGAGCATATACAATGTACATTATAAGGTAGGAAACTTCTATGAAAACTCCAATACTGTTGATGGTGACAATCAAAATAGCATTGCTCTTTATGAGGCCATAGTACAGAAGCAAAAGTGCACTAAGAAGTGCAACAACGTATGGAATCGATTGAAACCCCGCAGACGATTTGTTCTTGAAAATTGTATAGAAGGTTGGCCTGTGAGAGACACAAAAATTGTAAAACAAAAATAGAATCAGTATTCCAAAGTGTAAGGGGGGTAATGGCAAATCATGATAGTATTTTTGTTTCAAACGGCACTTACAAGGGTGCCAAGAACACCAGAAACGAGACAATGTTACCTATAGACAGGAAGAAAACAGAGAACATCAGTGAACAAAATCAGCAGGATGATGCATTCTGCATCATGATGGTGGGATGAAAATTGAAAAGCTTAATGAGATTGTGCATATAACATGAAATAATAAAAGTTACAAAACAAAGATGACTAGGTATATATATATATGTATCTGTTTGCTAGGCCCCTCGGAATAAAAGAGTGACTAAATATAAACACTTTGATGGTGATACCGAGGTTGAAAATGTTGTAGTCATATGTTGTATTGAGTCAAATTAATACCTAGAAGACCAAAGATGAAAGCCATCTCTTGAGCAGAAAATGAAACCATTTTTAGATGGTGATGCCTTAGCTAAAGTGTTGGGAAAATTAGCTTTGCCTTTTGTGCTGTATGGTGTATGTGTAGGACAATGTGTGCTTGAACAAGGTTTGCCAGCTTCCATATATATACAGGTTAACCTGTGAGAATGTCCGACACGTGTACACTCCCACATAGTTCCCTTTTAAGAGCACTAACAATTTATGATTAAAAAATGCAATGAAATGTCAGTTTGGCAAGTTGTAACATAGGCTGCATCTCAGACGTGCATAGTTTTTTCTGAGTGAGAAATTATGAGCCACATTCTTAAAGTTTTGGAGGTTAATTAACCAGAAATGAAGGCTTAGGTAGTAACTAATCTGTGTGCAATGTGAAAACATTACTCTTTATCGCTTATACAGAGAACATTCATAACTGTTACATGATTGGTAATAGTTAAAGATTATGACATGATGAAGTTACGTGTTATATCTGTCCACTTTGCGGCACTATTTCATGCAATAACTGAACAATATGTGTAATATCTTTTACCTCTGAATGGGAGGAGCAAATGAATTTGTGGTTTTGATGCAGTGGTCCACACACTGACAGAATAGCCACAATAGTGCTTCTACTTTTATGCCTATTTAGCCTCAATTATGCATATACCTTGTTCTTCTTTCTGTTTAAAATATTTGCTACTCAGCTCAAAAAACAGACAAAACCACCTGAACTATTTTTCAAATGATAACATTTGAAATACACAAAAGGTAAAGGAACAAATCCTAGGGATACAATCAACGTTTAGACCCTTGCTTATTTCGACTACTATTATCAAACTTTATTCCTCTGTTTTTTCCTTTTAGTAGTTACAACAATCTAAAATGTAGACATGTAAAGATAAGTTTTGGGTTCGCTACAAATTCAATTTTTAAATATTTTGTCTGTCACCAAATTATTATAAAAAAATTGTTTTATTTTTAAATTAAATTATAAAGTCATTTAAAATATCCTTTTCATCAAACTATAATTAGAGTGTTTTCCATAAGATAAAGAAAGTTTCACGATATATTATAATATAATTTCCACGTGTCATTACTTAATAAAATATTTACATTATTTTAATTATAATTTAATTTTAGAACGAAACAAAATATTCATAATAGTTTGAAGATGAAAAACACGTTTAATATTTTTTTATGATATCATAATTTTTATACCAAGAAAAGTTACTTAATTTTCTTGTGGTGAGTTTATCTTTCATAATGTCTAATAATGGTGCTTAACATAAATAAATTAATCTCACATTAATAAGTGTGTTAATAATTATTAAGTTTTGTACATGTAGTTAAATTGTGATGGTGAAAAGGGTTAGGAAATTTGAGGCATTGTAATTGTACCTTGTTCATGCAAACTAGTTATAACAACTATGAAATCAGATAACGTCATTACGAAATCTTAAAGATAATTTCCAATCAAGTTTATTGATAATTTTTGCTTATTAAGAAGATAAGTCGTGATTACGATTTCACTAATCATAAATTCATTTAAGCACATATAAATACAAGTCCAAAATAAAGAGGTAGATGATTGCATTTATTATGAATTTAAAATTTTACTATCACCTCAATTCGATTAATCACTAATTTAAGTGTCGAAATGTCTTACACAGATACATCTAAATGGTTTGGAGCTTGAACAAAAAAGAATTGTAACTAAAAGTGTTCATAATAACCCAAACTAACTTAGTAAAAAAATGTTTGTGAAATTTTTTGACTCTATACCCGAAACAATAATAAGAATAATAATAATTAATGTTATGTTTGTTAATAGTTGACTAATGAATGAATGATGTTGTAGATTAAAGTCCAAGGTGGTATACCAACCAGGGGACATGACCAGACGTTAAAGTTTCACACCACCCAGTTCCAAAGTAAAACAACATAAATTTGAATTATGAAAAATATCGAGATTAATTACTAAAAAATCAAAACATGATGTGATTAAGTAAATCAACCTACATAATCTATCAACTTAAAGTAAAATAACGACACTAATCCATGTTAACTCAATTCATAATGAATTAGGTTAGTTCACTTTAAGGTCTAAACAGAAAGTACAAAAATAATATTGGCTAATAAATAGATTGGCCTGCTTCTTAGGGCGTTCACAGCTGTTTGGCTATTTCTAGTACTACCAAACAATTATTTGCTCACTTTAGTTTAGGTTTCACTTCCATTCATCATGGCATGTCTAGATATTTTGCTCTTTCCTTTTTTATAATCTATATATATATATATATATATATATATATATATATATATATATATATATATATATATATATATATATATATATATATATATACATATATATATTCTCAAGTAAGAGAGAAAATAATAAACAAATTAAATAGTAAAAATTAAAATAAATTGGATTTCTTTTTGGTTTGAGCATAAAAAGAAAATACATATATAAATTCGTTCTCCTTGACAAGCAAAGAAAAGTGCGAGAAAAAAAAAAAATTGTGACAAGACAATACATTTACCATTGTACTGAACGTGTAACTTTCGAAAGATGTGTTTTTATATGTTAACATAAGAAACAAATATAATAATTTCACACCCTCAAAACAATACATCCATCTTATAACTCACTTTAATAATATACATTAAAATTTTAAATTTAAAAATAAAATAAGTATTATTAAAATATTATTATTATTTTGAATTGTTCAACTGGATTTTTATTTAATGATGTTAAATATCATCCTCCTATAAAAAAATGTCAATAAAAAATATGATGGATTTATGTGTTTTTTATCTTGTATACTTTACGTATTAATATTTACTTCTTACTTCTGCATTTTAATAACACTAAATTGTTAATGATTTATAAAATAACATAAAAAACGAAATATCAACCCAAACAAAATAATATATCTAAAAGATAGAATTTTTTTTTTCTGTGCAATGCCCTCTTCCTTGATTTTTATTAGAAATAAAAAGTTAGAGAAAAATGATGAACCAAAAAAACAGTTTCAAAATGTGAATGAATCAATGTTGAAACAAATTGGCATTTTGAGAAATATGTATGAGATCTGTATTATATATATAAACTAGTCCTCTTTTGTTTCCATTGCATAAAGTGAAGCTTTTTGAGACACGAAAGATTGTATTTTGAAGGCAAGGATAAACACCAGATCTTGGTTAACAAAAGACCCAAATATTTTTGTATTTGGAAGATGAGAATCTGATGCACGTGGCAAGAAGGGAATGGGAAATCCTAAGGCAGAAACAAATTGAAGAGTGGTTTTAATGCTTTTGTTGATTTGGTTTGGGATTTGTGGTGGTAAACGTGGAAGAAAACTGATAAACATTATCGTTTTAGGAAGATGGATGAGGGACAAAAAGAAAAGCACGAAACATCGACCACATGCAGATGATAATTGATAAACCTTGACGTGACAAAGCATAAGCATTATAAGGGTGGACATGACTCGTGCTGCTACCAAACATGTCAGCACCACCTTCTTCTACCGTTTCACGCACATGAAACAAAATGTCAGAATCCATTCACCCAATAAAGGCACGTATTTAGAGTACCAATTATCCAACACGAAAAAAGCAGTTCAAATTTGCGTTGGTAGTTTTAACATTTGCGTTGTTGGGGTGCTCGCAGCTTTACGGCATTTCCAACTGTCTTGCTTGGTTTTAGCTCAATCTTCACCCATTCTTCATCATTCATTGCACACTTTCTTCGGTCTTCACAAAGACACGTTCCATTCTCATACCAAATACCCTTTTCCTACCTCCTTTCTTCAATTTCCTAATCCATACTGCAACACAACAAATATACAACTTTTATTAACAATCAAAGCTAAACGCTTAAGTAACAATTAACATAAAAAAAATCTCGTTTTAGCATTCCTTTTCAAAGAACTCAACAACTTTATTACTAACTTTGTACACTCAAGCCACATAAACCTAAACCATATAAAAGAATATCTTACTTTCATATAAAAATTATGCATGAAATAAATCCATGTCAATGTAAATGCATGTAGGTACAGTCTATAAATCTTAGTTGTTGTGTGTGTATTAATTCTAAGGGTGTCAAAATGGGTTATCACTGTGAGCCAATCTGCCAATCCATTCAACCTAGTTGCAGTTAAACAAAAATCAAAGTTTGGCCAATTATGGACCAAAAGAAACCTGACTTATTTACTTAAGGGTTACACGGGTCCAGCTAGGTTTATGATGGATTGACTCATAATATTTTAAAATGAAATAAAGATTATGTAAGTTCTCCAAATAAATTCTCAAACCTTTGAATACTTAAGATGTTCAATTTATTTTCAGACTTCTATTTACAGTGTTTGACATTTGAATTGATCTGTAATAGTTACCAAATGTTGAAAATTATCATCTCCAATATAAAATTGCTTATAGAATGTACATATTTGTTGTAGTTTATAAATTTAGTGAACCCACGAACCTCTAGTCGGTCAACTAGGTTGAAAATTTCTTATTCACCATAGAGTGAGTTCAGTTGAAGTAACTCATTTTTTTTCTCAACCTGTAACAAGCTCACTTATGTTGAGTTGACTCACTTTAACATCCCTATTTAATTCTCCCATTAAACCAATAGAGTCTTATTGTGTCAATTCAATCTAAAATCATCCATGTTCATACTAAGACACGTATAAGGTACTACAAGCAAAAGAGTAATAACAGAAGAGAAAACTGCTCCTTTAGAGGGGAGCAGCCTCCTTGCAACAAAATTGAAACAAACTAAACATTCTATTTCTGCATTTTTTATTCTATCCTAATCCTACTATTACATATAGCACAATCATGCGTGACAAATTTCACACTAAGCAAAACAAAATTGCAATGAAATCCTTCTCACGCTTGCAGGTAGTTTTATTCTTATTACTCTCTGCAAAACTAAAATTGTTCATAGCCCTTGAAACAGTTGGGCTTAACACTATTACGTTTGGCTGCAGTTTGTCGTGTTGGCCCTGCTGCTTCCAGTTGGTCTGTCAGCTCAATTGGGCTTAATGGGTCAGTAGCTTGGGCCATAACATTCTATTACAGAAGTTGAGTTATTTCTGAAAGCCTTAGTTGTTGTTCAAGGTTGTTAGTTGGAATAGCTTTTCTGGAGTTAGTTAGCTGTGGTAACAGTTTTCACCTACTGTACAACAAACACTAGATGTAATGCCTCGTCGCATATTTCACCAGATAAGAAAATGAAAAGCTTCATTAGATATTCTCAGATATTACTCTCCGCTTTCTCATAAATTCCCAATGTTTTATTTTGTTGCTCACGCTTAGACTTTTTTAATTCTGTTAGAAGGTTGAATGCCTCTTTAACTATAATCCAAATAGTAATAAACTCTTGAATGGTTGTTCATACCAACACCACCTAACCAACCACTCAGTATCCTAAATTCCTTTGCTCTAAGTCAGAATGTAGTGTGTACCAACTATGATGGTGTGGTGGTTCAAAGGCTGACAATGGCTAGTTCCAATGTGTTGATAGACGAACACTCGTAAAGAAGGAAAATAGAACACCAGCTCATGAAGGAGCAGACGAGATGGGTTGTGTGTTTCCGCGTGTCTAGAGAGTGGACCACGCATGTTAAGTTGTTCTCAGATCGCGAGTCATGTTCAACTTGTTGGGCCTGTTGGACATAGCATCATTAACATGTCCACTCCACTCCCATCTGATCTGCTTCCAACAAGCAGTAAAGGCTGTGTGCGCTTCATATCTTAAGTGGAATGTAATTTAATAAACTTCTTCAATATAATATTTTCTAGTTAAAGAAAATCTAATAGCATGGAGAAGACAGAGAAGCTAACATTTGACATGGAAGAAATTTTTGACGATTACATTGAGTAAAATTTGCATTGACAGATCATTAAGAGTTCCAGGCATATATACATGAATTGGCCAACAGATCTCATGGAAGTATAAGCTCACCTTTCACAATTTTTTCTTTTCTCGGCAAGGGCTACTGCAACTTTAGCTCCAACAAGAGCATTATTCTTCACAAGAGCAATGTCTAAATTGTTGTTAAGCTCCACTTTAACACTTGACAAATATTGAAGATTAATTATATTTTTGGTGCCTCAAAAAGTTTGACTGGTCATTATTAACTCTATTTAACTTATACACGTTTAAAATCATATTATAACGTTTGAAATCATATTATAGACTAAATTTCACATTAAAGTACACTTTTAGTTATTGATTTTATACTAATGTATAGCTGGAAAACTTTAAAAATGGATACTTGCAGCAAGCGAGGCACCTCCAGTCAGGTCATTTACTTTAGCGAGCAAGAAAGGAGTCTCAGCACTCCCTGTTATATTGTTTTCCCTACAAGTGAATGTATTAAATTAAATTTTAGAAAAATCAATATTAAATGTATGAAATAAAAAATTAGGAAACCATTTAATGTATATCTTCCATATTAAGCCATAATGAATGTAGAAGAGAGAACAAAGACATTTACCTGGCTTCTTTAATGGCTTTATGAATGGCAGATTCAATTATGTGTCCAGAAGCTGAGTGTTCTTGAGGAATAGGAACTGCTATCAAAATTCCAGTTCCTAGCTTGAGTTTGAAGCTTGCATCTGCCAGAAGAATATAAATCATGGAGAAAATACAAACGGGCAACAAAAAAAAAGAAAAAGAAAAAGAAGGTTTTCCTTGCCTATTATGGAAGCACAATCTTCCGGGCTGTCTACCCGACATGAAACCTGAAATTTGCAATGATAAAAAATAATATTGTCCGTATATTCATTCCTTAGTACATTATACTATACTTACGTTCCAATTGACAAATAACACGCTATGATAATAATGGTGAAAACATGGATGTTGAGCACCAATTAAATCACAAATCAGAAGGCTTATTTCAAAAATCATGACTTGAAATATATTGGGAATAACATATTCACAACCAATTATTAAAAATAACATAAAAGACATCATATGCTTAACCAAACACCTTTAAGGGGTATCAGGCAGAGCCAAACACCTTCAAAAAGAAGTTGAAGATTTGATAAAAAAAGTTCTGAGAGGGATGGAGCAAGGAGGATGAGATTCGTAATCTACTTATGAGATAAATTGTTGTTAAAGGCACGATCCCAAATGGATGCATGATTGTGTAAATAAGGAAATAGAGAAATATTGTATAGGCTTAATTTAAGAGAATAACTTTTAAATATCTTTTGTTTCATTTTATTCCTTACAAATACAGAATAATGTGCGTGCTCATAACACACAATTCATGTAAATCTTTCCATGAAGAAAATGTGGTCAAACACTACATGAAGCACTTAATTATGCTATTCATGGACATGTTTAATATTGAAAGCCATACGAGAATCTGATTTAATATACCTTGCAGCCACTTGTTTCCGTGAAAAATGCAGGAAACTCATTGGTCTTGTATGCAGCAACACAGACTCCTTGTGTTTCCTATTCAAGATAAAAATAAAAATAATAATCATAATAATAATAAAAGCTACAACTGATTAATGCTTCAGTAATATTAACACAAAAGTAAATGGGTACCAGATATTCAAGCGTCCTGGGAATATCTAATATTGATTTTACACCAGCACATACAACAGCTACTGGTGTTCTGCCTAGCTCAACGAGATCAGAAGATATGTCCATACCTGGCCAAAAATATAAAAAAATAATAATGCTCAATAAAAATCTCAGACTGTCTTTGCAGAAACTACAATAATATAAAAATTGAAAGAAAAAAAAAACATCTCGTGTTTGTAGACTGCAACAAGAAATTTTATTTTTCAGGATGAGACTAAACAGTTCCATCCAAAGAAAACTGAAGTTTTGCAGATTGTATTACACAAACATTTCCACTTTAAGCCTATAAAAATACCAATCAAATATAGAGTCCTTCGGTATATTTAGCACGGAGAAACTTCGAACTTTAATTAGCAGAAAATATCTTACAGAGAAACAAAAGGACTGAGTATGATTATTGTTTGTATATATTGTATAGCGAGACAAATTACAACAAGTGTTTTTGGTCATAATGAAACATGACAAGAATTTTACTGCAAAAGGAAAACTTGATCAAATGTCATCGCTCTCCCTATTCATTGTTTAAGTTGCAAATTGCAGGACTTTCAAAGACCCTAAAGGACATAACAACTTGTACAACACGAACAGGTTGATTTATTTTGGTCTCAATTTTAAACCAAAATGTATCTCTTACAGGCAAGGTTTGTCAGCATCCATCATGAAAAATCAATTTTTTTTTTATTAGTGAGATATAGGAGGTTAACATACTATATTCCCAATGACGGTGCACTCCCCCAATCCCCCCAGTCACAAAGATGGGAATATTAACCTGCACAAAATTTTCAAAAGTACAGGCAGTTAAACCAAAACGGCATGATACAATGACTGAGACTGAAATCTAAGTGGTATGCGAGAAAAATACCATAGAAGCAAAAAACATTGTTGCAGAAACAGTAGTTGCACCATTTTCACCTCGAGCTACCTGAAAACATAAATAAACTAGGATGACGCACTGATGTTAAATAAGACTAAACGTACATAAATTGTCAAATCATACATAACTTCATAAAAGCATATAAGTTCTAAAGGTGAACATATTTCAAAAGGGGGCGAACTTCATCAAATAGTTAGTCCTAATAAAATATTGTAATAGTAAGTCAATGAAGGACAAAAATAACATTAACTTCAAACTTATTGACTCGCTTCTTGACCTGAGTTCATGAAGTTCACACGAATGTACAAAGTTTACCATGGTTTACTCAGAAAAATGTTTGATAGCAATCGAGTCCTAGAACATGTTTGCCAAGAATTAAACACCAAGGGGACCAAGTCATGGAAACATAGTAATCATACATGCATACGTATAGGTATCATCTGCAACAAAACTTGTTTGATACTACCCATCAAGCATATAAGGAACACCGTTACACAGTAAAGATGTCAATTTTAACCTATATTGGTTGACAACTCAAGCATTTTGCTTTTATACTTTTGTAAAACTCTGCCCTGATTATAGTTGTAAAGAATATAAGTAACAAAACCTAATACAGTTATTCTACTTTCCAACCCATTTGACCAGCTCATTGCTCCCAACCAAGTTGTCTATCTCTCCGGGATGAGTATGGTAGGACCTCAATTGTTATCTTGCAAGCTCACATGTTTCAGTAGCATATATATATATATATATATATATATATATATATATATATATATATATATATATATATATATATATATA
>NC_028354.1:20139188-20143015 GCF_000741045.1 Vigna radiata var. radiata | reverse complement strand
ATATATATATATATATATATATATATATATATATATATATATATATATATATATATATATATATATATATATACACACACACACACACACATATATATTTGTCTGCCTCTCTCTGATATTGAGATGCCAATATTTTTTGCTTCACTAAAAGTTATGTTCATGTGCCTGTATATGCTTCTGTAACAGAACTCCCTCCCCACTGAGAAGGTCCACAAACTGCTTCTTCATTTCACGCTTCAGATGCAGGCCATTACTGCCATGAGAGAGATGTATTAGCCAACCCGGCAGTGAATTGGAAGTGGGATAAAGAAGGTGGGAAATTACAGATGTGGGAAGGGCGAGAGAGTTTTATTGTGTGAATTGCAGAGGATGGAAGCATTTCGGAATAACAACAAAAGAGTGGGCCCTCACACTCCCAACACTGAGAACGCCCTCCTGAATCAGATTTCCTCCGGGATGTCTTCATGCAATTCTTGCTATACATAGAGTTGCTTAAAATTTTTGGACTATACAACATTTTCAATGTAATGGGTTTCCTACTTTTCTTTTTGTAAGGTTTCGAATGACATTCACATAGAGATATACTTAAATTATTAATATGGTGCACAATGTCAAGACACTCACAACATTTGCAATGTCCCTTCGAGCTGTCTTCCGAGCACGGGTTCCCAGACTAGCTAGCCTTTCAAGTTCTTCTAGACTTAGACCTATCCAGATAAAACAAGCAAGCAAAACATATTTGTCAAAAAGATGCAATAAAACATGTTTGTTATGATTGCAACAACAAAATAAGAAATGGGATGACAAACTCTTCAGGTGGTATTTTCAACATGGCTCGCAGACATAAAGCAAGTGACATGGTATATGAATGATATAGTGCTTGCACTAGATCTAACCCACATTCAGGTTTGTGAATCAATATTCTTTGTTATTTTGACTCTTCTCTTCATTCCAAAAACCATTTCAAACCAAACTCGATTCACAAAACAACTTGAAAAGGAAATGCAAAGTTGGTTAAGCGCGAGCACTCCATCATATTCTCATAACAGATCACTTGTGCTTGTAAGTGAATGTAAAATATGAAATACTAATTCAATCTATAGTCTTGAGAAGGATGAGAATAAATACCTACATAGGGCATGCCGTCTAAAATTGCAATGGTGGCAGGAACTGCACCATTCTCTCTTACAATATTTTCCACCTCTATTGCAGTTTGCAAATTTTGAGGATATGGCATCCCTACAAACAAGAGTATAGTCCAACACTAAGTTGTGGGTTTATATGCGTGTGTAGGATATATCGACTACTGTAAAATATTAAAAACCATGTGAAATGATGGTAGATTCCAGAGCAACAACTGCTCGCCCCAATGATAATGCTTGAGAAACCTCTGAGGCTACCTTCACTTTCATTGATCCTCCAATTCCATTGACTTGCGCAACCTATATCAAAACTCATTTCACACTTTCCTTAAGCATAATTCCAAAATGATACAAAAATTACTAAAAGGGTTGAGAAAGGGAACAAATACTTTGTATAGCAGTAAATAGAATGGATGATTATGAGAGAAATCCATTATCACTACCTTGTTGCCTCCTTCGGTCAAATCCAAGTGCCGCCGGAGATTGGCTAGTCGAGAGGCCGGTGAGAATGCCATGTCACCTTCTTGCTGGGAAGTTCTGCTCTCAGAACAATTCAGGGCAATCTATGGCATCAGTTCATAATAGTCTCCATAATTCAAATATTTGATTAATCAATTTTTGTCAATAATATATATATATATATATATATATATATATATATATATATATATATATAACAACGTGAAAACAAAAATTTGTTTCTTCATACACTTTTTTTCTAAATTTTAATTTCCAATATATATATATATATATAGAGAGAGGGAGAGAAAGAGATATTAATTTTAAAATTTAAGAAAAAACCATTTATTTCTTCATTATATTATAGGTGAAATTCATCACAACAAAAAAATCTTTAATTTTTATTGAAATCTCTGTGAATCTACTGATCGAATAATTTTAAATGACATGTAAATGTTAAATTCTTAAACTACTATACAATACTATGCATAAAATTACAGTTTTTAAATTTGAATTTTTATCATTATCATTCATGAGATTAATTAAAACAAGTTAATAAACGCTGTCATTAATAATATGAGCATGGGAGAGTTGTAAAGATGTTTCAGGGAGAATACTACGCTTTTTTAAATTTAAATTTAAATCTGCTTTTGATTTGAATTTAAATATATCAATATATTTAATTTATTATTTAAAATGTTAAAATCATGTTTGATTATCGGAACTAAATATTTTATGGAAAATGATACTTTGACAAACAAGATTTGACAAATTTTTGACACCCACTACGTGTCAGCGTGTCATTGGTTCAACATTTTGAAAAAGAAAAAAATTTTAAATGACGTGGACGGTTGCGGGCAGGGGCAGAAATTGGTTCAGCATCCAGTTCCCAAATTCAAATTCATTTGAAGGATTTTGAGAAGGAAACCTAGAGAGAGAGAACGAAACCCTCACGAAACCCTCCCAGCCCCGTCAATCGTCCCCCTTGCCACCGTCCACCGGAGGTCCACCCACAGCGGTGCCGGCGATCATCTTCTCCGGTCTTCCCACCGACCACCTTGGCGGCTCTTCACGCTGGTCATTCTTCCCGCAACGTACCCTCACGAAACCCTCCCAGCCGTGAGTCGTTCCCCTTGCCACCGTCCATTGGAGGTCCACCCACAGCTGCGCCAGTGATCATTGCAGGATGTTACAATTCTTCTTCGCATTCCAAACAAGAGGTTATATTGATATTTTCTTTTATTACCTCTTTATTTATATTATTGCTTAGTTTCCTTTAATTTTTTTTTTTCATTTGTAGGTGCACTGTTGTTCTGGCTTATAAAATATAATTGAGGAAATTTCATACTAGACCCCAAACCATTTTATGAGTGCAAGGAGCTTAAAACTCATTTGTATTAATGTTTAGGATGTTTCATTCTGCATCTAATTTTAGCTATTTCTCAGTATACACAATATTCCGCTCTCCTCTATCATAGATATGGAAAATTTGGATCAGTAATTTAATAATGTTGGCAATCACCATCATAAATTATGTGTTGCTGACATAAAATTAGAAAGAGATATAATGATTCAGGATCTTATCCAAAGCATTTGTTGGTACTTATAAGATAAAATATATTTGGTATTCTTATTCATAACATTTGCCAGATGATAAGGTTCTCACCTATCCAAAATCAAATCTAGATTCAGTTGTAAATATTATTTTAGAAGTAGAATTTATATCAATGTTTTTGTGACTAGGAAATTAAGTTGAGTCTGGCTTGCCTGAAGATGCCATTTCCATCTTCAGTAATTTTTCCATAAATAGTACTAATAATTTTTAGCACATCATGCTCTTGCTGTTTAATAGTAGATATTTTTCTTAATCAACTTGTTTTCAAATTTTGATGGTGACAGGTTTTACCAATATTCCCAAGGCTTGTTGGTCTTCCATTGGAAAAGTTTCAAAGAGCACTTGCTCACAAGTAAAAAAAAAAATGAATGTGAAGTTGTAGAAAAGTTGAGTGAGAGAGTATGAATCTAGTTTGGGAGATTTGACACATTATACTTAGGTGCTACATTTTGAATTATCCTCTTTGGTTGGATACTATTTGGTACCACATGGAGATAGCAATACAAAAGTTTATGTAATGTATTTTTAATTAATTTTTTACTTTATTTCTTTTATGCTCTCATGGTGTTCCTTTTCTTTTAGGGCGAAGCCCTTCAAGTTCTTTAATTTTG